>NC_056737.1:1819335992-1819560992 GCF_019279795.1 Protopterus annectens | reverse complement strand
GCTTAAGCTGCCATGGCGGACAGCTCAGTAAAACATCAGCCAAAGATGAAATAATTTCTAAAGGCTGCACTGTCTTGAGTAAATTGAATTATAGAAGCTTTTTGTACAGGCACCTAACAACAATGTTCAAAAAGAAATTCTTCACATCCTTGAGTGCCATCCAGACTCCAGTGACAGACCCCTTGAAGAGTTACACTATTTAACGTAATGTACCAAATATACTTACTGAAGATGCTAAGGGTCAGGATGGAAGTCATCTTTTCCCTTCAAAAGGGATTAGAAATGAAATAGAGCATTCAACCATCATCAGAAGAAGGGACAGTCTCCATGGCTTATTTGAGGAGTACAGTCCAGGTCTGTCTTAACAGCTGTTTGGTAAAGGCTCTGTTGTTTAATACACCACCTCCTGGAAGAGGATATAACATCTCACATATGTGGCCAACTATGACATGTCTAGAACCAAGTAGGAATCTGTGACTGTTCAAGTTAAGCAAACCTTCAGAATGCACTCCCACACAAGCAGGTTTTAGGCCAGTGGTGGTGGCGGGGGGGCATTTTTCTAGATAGCTTAGCCTGCAAAACAGAAAGCAGGACAATGTGATGCTTTATGGCTTTCACTGGTATGACAGGAGACTTGCTCCTCTTTTGTGGCTGGATTGAGATTATCTGCCTAATTTTGAAAAGACTGGTCAAAAAGAACTTCCCCATGAAGTTTGCATCTATGATAGAGTTAGCGAGATCTTTGTTAGGGGAACACAGTTTCAGTCTAACCATCCTTTGCAAGCATGTGTGAACATACAGGCCTAGACAAACTATTAGCCCAATCAGAAAAGTATTAGGTTACGAGGAAGCTCATTTTCGGGGACACAGATAAGGTTTTGGGCCCAGACTCTGGGAGGTAGGTTAGCTTCTCTAGGTCCTAGTGCACTAGGGATTCTAGAATTCAGACAGCTGAGATCAACAGTTGAAAGCTCTGAGCCATAATGTAACGAAGTAGCACTTTCGCTTATCAGTTCTGCTCAGGTTTTTAGACTCTCTACCTAGCAGAAATTGTTAAAAATGCTGTGGTCTATCAGCCCTATGCTTGACCAGAGAGATCATGCCAGAGTTAGCCTAAGAATGCAAAGCCAGAAACTCACTCCACTCAGCTGGTGGCTTGTAGGGTGTATCAACTTTCTTGAAGCATTGGAGGAGTTAAGTTTGGATATTTCCAAGCTGCAAACAATGCATTCCTATTAACAGTCCATGGATGGGGGGTAACCAAGGGCTCCTCCACCTTCAAATACATATTTGTGCATTCCTAAACAAAAAGAGCTACAAGCCATACCATGGAGACTTTCAGAATCGTAAGGTTATTCCCAAAGTTGGTCTCTTGGGGGAGGGGGGGGGTGCAGAGGGAAGAGAAGTCACTGCCCTTACTTGTTACAAGGTAATGGCTTTTAGATCCTCAGATGCCTTTAAGAATTCCAAGTGGGGAAGGAGTGTTAATCCTTCCACCTCAATAAAACTTGTGCAGTAGCACAAGAGCAAATATACACTTGATGAACCCTGGAAGTCTAGCAATGGGAAGCCAGCACTCTGATGAATATCTGCCAATGCCTTGGTGCAGTATGAGAAGTGCACCACACTAATGCTGACATCAGGTCGTGTTCAATGAGGCAGCATTCTTGCATGGATTATTCAAATTCCCACCAGACCATGAACACTTGCTTAATGTCCAGAATTCAAAACTTGAGCCCTGGAGTGAGAAAATCCACTGGTGCTCCTCTTAACCCAGGCCCCTGGCTTTCAGACCTTGTTATGACAGGATGGAGACCCTGAAAGGAAATCGATGACTCTGAAAACCTTCTAGTGATAACTCAAGAAGGAAAAGGATGTCAGCCACAGTTCACACTTTATTGTATTCACAGTTGAGCGCTTTCATCCCTCGTATAGGGACTCTTCAGAACAAATTCAAACAGTATACCCAGCACTTAAATATACCCTGAATATCATAATTAACTAATTAACATCCAGTCAATTAAACTTTAAAGCAAAAGGATCATTAAGGAAAACAGCAATCAATAATCACAAAATTATAGTAAAACCTTCTAGTGATAGCCAGAAGACTCAGGACATCACTCCTTGTGATCAGAGTAGTGGCTATGATTGTTCAGCTGAACGACTGGGAAATGGATGACACCTATCATACACATGTCGAAGTGCCTTCAATGGACTCTCATTAACTCACTCTGTCCAATGGAGCTCTAGAAGTTTGTACTGTAACTTCCAATATGCAGAGCCTAAGCTTTTTGTTACAATAAAATCATGTCTTCACATTTAAAAGAAATGTCCACATCACTGGAACCATAAATATTACTAAAGAAGTGTAAATGGCCAACTCTTCAGCACAAACTATTTTTACAGTGGTAGTGTACTTTAGATTTCAGGTCTTAAACTGGATTTATTTAAGTCAAAGTAAACACAAAAAATATTCAGTTTGTATTTTCTGTAAACAACTTACTATATCTCAGCAACCACTCAAGTTACACACATACTGTCACAGCTGCATTGTGTTCATCCAGCTGAGAGCTTTCATAAAAGGCTAAGCAATTCTAGCTGTACTACTTGGTTGTCGAGATATTTAGAAGAACATGTGTAAGCTTTAAGATGAAATCATTTAATACTTTATATGTGGCATGGTTTTGGAATTATTAATGCAAATATGAACAACCAATATTTCACACCTAGAGGCATCAATAAGGTGCAACTGCGGAAACAGCTGGAGGCATCCCTCAGCTGTAATGAAATAAATGCCAAAGTAGAAGAAAGGAGTAAGATCAGAAGTCTTCTTAAGTAACACAGCTCATGGCTAGAAGGGCGTGACTGAAACCTAAATTCTGCATCTCAGTCCTTTTCATAGTAGTCTGGTAGAGATCTGAGGTTAAGCACTAGGCCCTTCCTTTGAGCCAACATTAGGAACTCTCAACTGTCTCCACCCTATCTCCCAATGGTAATGCGACAGGTCAGGAACTTCTCCCTGTAATGTATGTAGTGGCTGGGTTGAGTCACTCAGACTTATGGCAGTGCTTCTCATGATGATGATCTTCTAAATGACAAATACAATGTTAATTTGGCTTTTGGTTCACTATTTGGTAATCGCACAAAGACGTCCAGTAACTTTAAGGCATCAAAGGTAGGATTTTTTTCTGTGGCATGTGTCAGGACTGAGATTTCTTGCAAATTGCAAAAAAGTTTGGAGAGTGAACTGGTTGCTGATGGGCAAGGCATGAGGATATAGCTTGCATATGATATTATATTGTGCACTGGAATGGGTCAGTTGTACGCCACATTTAGTAGCTTTAGAGAAAAAAAAGTGCTGAACTGTGATTGGTGGAAAGGATGACCCAATTACAGAACCCCCAAGAAGGGTCCCAGACATCAGCTCTAGGTAATAATTACAATGATGAGGAATGATACAACTTGTCTAGTATGTACTAGACTGTGACTGCACAAACATAAATCACCTGAAGCTTACAAAGTAGCAACTGGAAAAATCCATGACAGTGAGTCATGCATTTCCACTACCTCACTACCAAAATCACAATAATTACAATTCCCGTGGAAAAATATAAGAGCTGGAACAGTGCCCTACCCTGCTTGAAGATTCCAGTGTTCTTTAACAAAATGATTACATTACCTGGTTGTCAGCTGTAATTCCTCTCACATAGCTACTAAAACCCTGTTAAATAATACTGAAAAATCAGTTACCTTTGATACTTATCTCACATACAGTTTACAGTCTTGCCAGTACTGATACTGGTAATTATTCACAATATTATATTAGCTTATCCATTTACCAGTTTCCAAGCCTTGCTGCAGTTTGGGATCTCACTCTGGCAACAGCAATCGTACCCTCACCAATACATGACCAGCACCCACTACTAGCTTGCCCTGTCCCTCTACAAGTGCTGGCACATGACAGCTTTCTGCACTCCTGTCCATGTCTAAACATCAAGCAGACATGAATGTGGCTTATTTCTTAATACTGTCATGAAAATCCATTACACTGGCTGTATATTTATAATTTCTCTAATTTAGTTCTGCCAACTTTTTACTTCCTCTATTGCTATTGAAATATTTTACTATTCTTTCTACAGTGCTGTAATATTTTATGTTTTAGTTAAAAAGAGTCATTTAACCATGTCAATTACCAGGTTAATAAAGGAAAAAATTATTAAATAAAGAAATGAACAAAGGAGTGAAGGGTATTACTCTACCACAGAAATATAATGCATATTTTTTTACACAGAAAAGGAACTGTGCAGATGGACATTAAATGACTACTGGCAGTTTATTAATACTATTTCTATAAGTATGGAGGACTTTGTTAACACTGTTGGGGTGGGGGGGGGGGCTTACAAGATGCTGTTTATAAAACTTACTTTCCAGGAAACACTGACAGTCTATGTATGGGTGCTACAATATCATGTACAATTCATAAATAATATTCTGCAGGCAATGGATACTAAAGAAGCAGTTCTGTACATCATTCACTTATTTATCCAATGTTGACTAAACTAGCTCCGTTAAGCTACCAGCCACTTTTCAGGGAGATTCAAGGTGGTAGTCATACCACTAGGGAAATTTGGGTTAAAGTATAGGAAAATGAAGAATATATAAAAACATGAAAAAGAATAAAGAGAATTAACGAAAAGGAATTAGATTTAGAAAAGAAAAAAGAACTTATGGAATCATGGAAAAATCATATGAATATCAGAGAGAGTTATGATACATGGACTGTTTGGTAGCTTAATTTTATAGATAAATATAAAAAAGTGTTTTTTGAATGTATAAGGAAGAAAAAAAAATAAATATAAGATATTAAGGAACATTTAGAGACTTACAAAAAAAAAAGTCCAAGTAGCGACAACAATACCAAAAAACAAGCAAACACTACTACTATTACATTTATGAAATTTATTCTTAAATGTAATGATGGGAAATTATGTAAACTTGTGAAGGATGTTGATGAACTAAACGTCCGTATTACACAGGATTTATTATTTGAGGAGTGGCAAGATTTATATGATAAACAATATCAGTTCGCAAAAAACAACAATAATAGGATTTTTAATAGGAAATGTGCTAAGTTATGTAGGGACATGCAACATTATAAAGAAGGGAAGGTGTATAATTGGGATAAGACACAAATCAAAGACTCCATCTGCCAGTTCCTTTGGTAAACATAGTTATTCTGAGAGGGATATGCATGTTTTACATGGTGATTTACAAACTTTTTTAGGGGAAGAGACAGAATGGGAATATGTAGGGAAGAGGAGACCGTTGGAATTCTCACTACACACACCCCAGACCCAGCAAGGTGCAAAGGTAATTCTTCCAGACAACTCCGAAATAGTTAAATACAATGCAGTACAATACGGCAGGGGAGATTTTTACATTTATAACTATACAACTTTAGTTATACAAGATGTTTATTTTGATTTGTTTGAAAAAGGTATCAAATTTGTCCCGAATCACAAATTCAATGTAGTGGAATGCATTGTAGAGTTAAAGTTGTTTGTTCGGAAGTTAAACCTTAGCATTTATTTTAAGGATATAAATACCAAGAGATCAGATGGGCAGTTGAGGAAAAATAGTACTTTTAATCCTCCTTTGCACCCACTATTGGCCAGTTTTGAAAAGGTGGTCATTGATGAATTATATGAACTTTCTAGAATTAAGCAGACTGGGGTGAAATTTAATCTCAACAAAAGAGAACAAGATTTGTTACGAATATTAAGTTCAAATACTGACATCAGAATTTTACAACCTGACAAGTGTGGAGGTGTGGTATTGGTAGAAACAACCGATTATTTGAATGCTATTCATGACATTCTTCAGGATACAGTTACCTATGAAGTATCCTCTATTAATGAGGTAAATATAGCTTATCAGCGTATTGATGCTTTATTGGAAGAACTCCTGATAGAAGATAGAATAGATGATAACTTATATAGGTTTCTGAAAGTAGAACATCCTTTGTTAGCTACCATTATTGGTATCCCTAAGATACACAAAAAACATAGTGAATCCACCCTATAGACTCATTATATCTGGTAATAAATCCAAAACCTTTCCCTTTGGAAAGGGTGTGGACAGTTGGCTAAAACCCATTTACCGGAATGTTGGACATATTATCAAATACTCTTGGGAGTTTCTCAGTCGATTAAAACCTTCCTTGTGGAAGGAACAGCAGATTCTAGTTACTATAGATGTAGTCAACTTATTTTCCTGTATCCCTAGGGAGGAAGGTATGGATAGGTTTGTGAATTGTATACGAAAGTACACCCAGTTGGATTGGGAGAAGATCAAACTCATTAGTGAATTCATGAGTACTGTACTTGACTACAATTTCATATACTTTGAAGGGGAGTACTATAGACAGAATAAAGGAGTCGCGATGGGTGCTGCTAGCGCACCTATATATGCTAATTTAGTTTTATTAGATTGGGAGGATGAATTTATATTCAACAAGTGTTTGGATACAATATATCAAATATTATTTTCGATTTTTGGATGGCGTGCTTGTTATTTGGGATGGGAATGCTGAAGAATTGCAGGGCTTTGTTGAATACTTGCACACTACCAGTACATTTCTCCGATTTACGTATCATACTAGTGTAAAGGAGATTTCTTATCTAGACACTCTTATTACTCATACTCCCCATGGGTTTAAATCTCAAATTTTTAGAAAGGAGACCTTCAGCAATTCTTATTTACAATACAATAGTTGTCATCCACATTATTTAAAGAAAAATATAGTAAAAGGACAGTGCATTAGGGCGGCCCGGATGACTTCTGACTATAGGGATATGGTATGGCAGTTGGGGTATATAGGATCTATGTTTAAAGAAACAGGATACCCAAGAGAGGTGGTTGATGATGTAGTGACATATGTTACAAGTGAATGGGGTAGAAAATACAAGCCTTTGTTGGGTTTGGAGACAGATATTGAAATTTCAACGAATCAAGTTAACACTGCTGAAGAATTTAACAGGGCTTGTATTTTACCCTATAACAGCAACACTTCTGAAGTCAAAAATATTATTTTGCAGAATTGGAGTATTTTAAAAAGCAATTCTATGATCTACGAGCAGGTACGGAAACAACCCAAGTTTGTAAATAAGATAGGACAGAATTTGAAAAATAAGTTATATATAGGAAATTTACACAGTCAACACAATAGGACGGGAACCACTAAATGTGGGAGATGCCATTATTGTTTTGCCATTTTAGAGGAACCTACAATACAGGTTAGCAATAAGAATAGGTTATACTTCATGAAAGGCAATTGCCAAACCAAGAATGTTATTTATTTTGCTTTATGTGACAATTGTCCCGGATTTTATGTGGGAAAAACTGGTCGACATCTGAGGGATAGGATATATGACCACTTTTATGCAATTAAAAAAGGTGATGTCAACGCCTTATATAGACATATTAGGGATAGCCCTGGATGCCAAATGTTTGGGTTTGCCTTACTGGAGGTATTACATCCCAAACAAAGGGGTGGAAACCTGAAGGCTTTATTAAGTGAGAGAGTGGTGAAATGGCAAATAACCTTAAATGCTACAGTTAAGCCAGGAATTAATGACAATATATCCATCAAACCTGTCCTAGAAGTTAGGATATAGGTTGATTGTTCAGGCAAGAACTTTTTTAAAAAGGATATTTTTTACAAAAATATATATATATATATATTTTAACATACACATTGTAAAGAATTATTTCTGCATATTAGTAGAATATATTGTTGTTTTTATACAACATAGGTTAATATTTGGGATATAGGTTAAATGTGTTGGAGGGATGTTTCAACATTATAGTATTTATATATTTTAAATTGTTATTACGTTTGAAGAGGAAGTGATGACATTCATGAAGTGGGATGTGACTGAATACGTGATTGTCACTGGTATTAAGCATGTATTTAAATGGATTTTTTCACTTGTTTGATGTTCTGATGAAGTCTAGTTTCATAGATGAAAGCGCTAAACCTATTTTCATTAAACAGTTTTAAATAATATTTTATTTCATTATTTATCATTATATAGTTTATTTTGTGTTTTTCAGCGAGTTTGTGACTTCCGTAGTAGTGTTTGCTTGTTTTTTGGTATTGTTGTCGCTACTTGGACTTTTTTTTTCGTTAGTTGCTTACTCATGAATTCGCTGGATGAATTACCCTCCATATTTTCACCCATCCGAAGAGATGAGATCCATAAGCTTCAGTCCAAAATTACTATTCTCAAAGGGGAAGTTACCAGACTGATTGAATTATTCAGCCAACCAATCTCGGCTCAGAATGGAGACAGAGCGTGTCCTGCCCACCTACGCAATCTCTCGGGCAGTGAGGAACTGCCTAGAGTTAGGCGTGTACAAGGAGATTTTGGCGGTACACCCAGTAAAAAACTTGGAACCTCTCATTGCATCGTTGCCGGTCAACATGAACAGGATAATGTAACAGCAGTGCATGACTGTAACCATACGGAGGACAGGAGATGCAGTTTGGGGGAGATTCCTAAGAGGACGGTACCTAAGCGGACTTATTCTGTAGCCATTCACAACGACAACAAAGGTACAGTGTCTAAATCTGTTCCGTTTCTACATTAAACAAGCCCAGTGTGGGTAAGAGTAATTCTAAGCCTGGCGGACTTGAGACATTTCTGGCTAATGTTCAGGATTATGATTTTCATGACAATAGGATACATTGCGAAGTGAATAATAGTGGACTTAATGATGGAACACTCAAGGACATGATTAATCTTTTTGGCAAAAAATGAAACGCTATCAAAAGCATACAGTTAGATAATGCTCATTTAAATCATTGTATTGCTTTGCGTATTGTACCCATGGGGCTTAGGTTTTTTAAAAAACCCATGGGGATTGAAATAAGTGGTGACGTATTACAGGAATGCTTTGAAATGTTTGATAATTTTGGTATTACATTTATGAAATTTATTCTTAAATGTAATGATGGGAAATTATGTAAGCTTATGAAGGATGTTGATGAACTAAACTTCCGTATTACACAGGATTTATTATTTGAGGAGTGGCAAGATTTATATGATAAACAATATCAGTTTGCAAAAAACAACAATAGGATTTTTAATAGGAAATGTGCTAAGTTACGTAGGGACATGCAACATTATAAAGAAGGGAAGGTGTATAATTGGGATAGGACACACAAATCAAAGAATCCATCTGCCAGTTCCTTTGGGAAACATAGTTATTCTGAGAGGGATACGCGTGTTTTACATGGTGATTTACAAACTTTTTTAGGGGAAGAGACAGAATGGGAATATGTAGGGAAGAGGAGAGGAGACCGTTGGAATTCTCACTACACACACCCCAGACCCAGCAAGGTGCAAAGGTAATTCTTCCAGACAACTCCGAAATAGTTAAATACAATGCAGTACAATACGGCAGGGGAGATTTTTACATTTATAACTATACAACTTTAGTTATACAAGATGTTTATTTTGATTTGTTTGAAAAAGGTATCAAATTTGTCCCGAATCACAAATTCAATGTAGTGGATTGCATTGTAGAGCTTAAGTTGTTTGTTTGGAAGTTAAACCTTAGCATTTATTTTAAAGATATAAATACCAAGAGATCAGATGGGCAGTTGAGGAAAAATAGTACTTTTAATCCTCCTTTGCACCCACTATTGGCCAATTTTGAAAAGGTGGTCATTGATGAATTATATGAACTTTCTAGAATTAAGCAGAATGGGGTGAAATTTAATCTCAGCAAAAGAGAACAAGATTTGTTACGAATATTAAGTTCAAATACTGACATCAGAATTTTACAACCTGACAAGGGTGGAGGTGTGGTATTGGTAGAAACAACCGATTATTTGAATGCTATTCATGACATTCTTCAGGATACAGTTACCTGTGAAGTATTCTCTTATTAATGAGGTAAATATAGCTTATCAGCGTATTGATGCTTTATTGGAAGAACTCCTGATAGAAGATAGAATAGATAACTTATATAGGTTTCTGAAAGTAGAACATCTTTTGTTAGCTACCATTATTGGTATCCTTAAGATACATAAAAACACAGTGAATCCACCCTATACACCCATTATATCTGGTAGCAAATCCAAAACCTTCCCCTTTGGAAAGGTTGTGGACAGTTAGCTAAAACCCATTTACCGGAATGTTGGACATATTATCAAAGACTCTTGGGATTTTCTCGGTCAATTAAAACCTTCCTTGTGGAAGGAACAGCAGATTCTAGTTACTATAGATGTAGTCAACTTATTTTCCTGTATCCCTAGGGAGGAAGGTATGGATAGGTTTGTGAATTGTATACGAAAGTACACCCAGTTAGATTGGGAGAAGATCAAACTCATTAGTGAATTCATGAGTACTGTACTTGACTACAATTTCATATACTTTGAAGGGGAGTACTATAGACAGAATAAAGGTGTCACGATGGGTGCTGCTAGCGCACCTATATATGCTAATTTAGTTTTATTAGATTGGGAGGATGAATTTATATTCAACAGTGTTTGGATGCAATATATCAAATGTTATTTTCGATTTTTGGATGACGTGTTTGTTATTTGGGATGGGAATGCTGAAGAAGTGCAGGGCTTTGTTGAATACTTGCACACTACCAGTACATTTCTCCGATTTACGTATCATACTAGTGTAAAGGAGATTTCTTATCTAGACACTCTTATTACTCATACTCCCCATGGGTTTAAATCTCAAATTTTTAGAAAGGAGAACTTCAGCAATTCTTATTTACAATACAATAGTTGTCATCCACATTATTTAAAGAAAAATATAGTAAAAGGACAGTGCATTAGGGCGGCCTGGATGACTTCTGACTATAGGGATATGGTATGGCAGTTGGGGTATATAGGATCTATGTTTAAAGAAAGAGGATACCCCAGAGAGGTGGTTGACGATGTAGTGACATATGTTACAAGTGAATGGGGTAGAAAATACAAGCCTTTGTTGGGTTTGGAGACATATATTGAAATTTCAACGAATCAAGTTAACACTACTGAAGAATTTAACAGGGCTTGTGTTTTACCCTATAACAGCAACACTTCTGAAGTCAAAAATATTATTTTGCAAAATTGGAGTATTTTAAAAAGCGATTCTATGATCTACAAGCAGGTAGGGAAACAACCCAAGTTTGTAAATAAGATAGGACAAAATTTGAAAAATAAGTTTTATACAGGAAATTTACACAGTCAACAAAATAGGACGTGAACCACTAAATGTGGGAGATGCCATTATTGTTTTGCCATTTTAGAGGAACTTACAATACAGGTTAGCAACAAGAATAAGAATAGGTTATACTTCATGAAAGGCAATTGCCAAACCAAGAATGTTATTTATTTTGCTTTATGTGACAATTGTCCTGGATTTTATGTGGGAAAAACTGGTCGACATCTGAGGGATAGGATATATGACTACTTTTATGCAATTAAAAAAGGTGATGTCAACAACGCCTTATATAGACATATTAGGGATAGCCCTGGATGCCAAATGTTTAGGTTTGCCTTACTGGAGGTATTACATCCCAAACAAAGGGGTGGAAACCTGAAGGCTTTATTAAGTGAGAGAGTGGTGAAATGGCAAATAACCTTAAATGCTACAGTTAAGCCAGGAATTAATGACAATATATCCATCAAACCTGTCCTAGAAGTTAGGATATAGGTTGATTGTTCAGGAAAGAACTTTTTTAAAAAGGATATTTCTTACAAAAAATATATATATATATTTTTTGAATACACATTGTAAAGAATTATTTCTGCATATTAGTAGAATATATTGTTGTTTTTATACAACATAGGTTAATATTTGGGATATAGGTTAAATGTGTTGGAGGGATTTTTTAACATTATAGTATTTATATATTTTAAATTATTACGTTTGAAGAGGAAGTGATGACATTCATGAAGTGGGACGTGATTGTCATTGGTATTAAGCATGTATTTAAATGGATTTTTTCACTTGTTTGATGTTCTAATGAAGTCTAGTTTCATAGATGAAAGTGCTAAACCTATTTTCATTAAACCGTTTTAAATAATATTTTATTTCATTATTCATCATTATAAAGTTTATTTCGTGCTTTTCAGCGAGTTTGTGACTTCCGTAGTAGTGTTTGCTTGTTTTTTGATAACATTTAGAGACTTATTAAAGAAAAATTTATTTTATGAAAAAGAGAAATATATATGAATCAAATTAAAATTAACAACTTGTTATATAAACAAAAATATTGTTTACAAGAAAAGAAAGAAGAGGTTTAAAATAATAAAAGGAAAATAATAAGAATTAAAAAATAAGAAAGGTAAGCAAATAAAACAGCAAGAAGGAATATATGAAATACTTAAAGAATATGTACTGGAATTATTTGTAAAAAGAGAAATAAACATAGGACAAATTTATAAAGGTGAAATATTAAATAACGAAGATAATGAGTATTTAGAATAAAAAAAATAACTATGAGAGAACTGAATGAAATTCTAAAAGATATTAACTTGAATTCTTCAAGAGAACTGGATGGAATTGAATATGGTATGTATAAAGAAATGAGGGGGTGGCAAAAAATAATTCTTATAGAAGTTATGAATGAATGGTTAGAAACTGAAATTAAAGAAAAATGGCTATGCACAGGAGTTATAAAATGTATATTTAAAAAGGAAATAAAGAGAAAATAAAATGGAGACCTATACCATTGAATAATGCGGATTATAATTTTTTTTATGAGAATAATACAAAGGTTACCAAAAATCGATAGAATATATGACCAAAATGTATTCAGAAGAAAAGTAAATCAAGAGTTATTATGGACAATAAGAGAAATAATGGATATCGTAAATAAAAATGTAGAAGTGAAGGTTATGCTAGAGGATATAAGTAAAGTCTATAATAATATTCAATATAAATCATTATGGGGAACTTCGCAGGCATATAATGCAAGTAAAAAAAATTACAAGTAATAACATCAGTTTATGAAAGGGACTATGTGAAACTAAATGAAAATGGCTGGATTGGGGAAGATATAAAAATACAATGTGAAATAAAGCAGGGCTGCCCACCTAGTAGTATAATTGTCTTATTAGTTATGAATGTAATAGTGAAGGAAATTAATAAAATGTCAAGTAGCGGTGGATACAAAATGATGAAGTACAACTGCCAATAATGTATAATTATGCAGATGATATTGTATTAATTGTTAAAAATAAAGTATGGATGGAAGAAGTAAATGAAAAATTAAGAAATACATTTTTAAAAAAATTGGTTTAAGTATAAATAAAGAGAAAAGGGAAGGGTTTGGTTTTGAAGGTATGATAGGAGGTATTGAGTTCAATGAAAAATACATATATATGTTAGGAATAATAACTGGAATGAATGAATACAGACAACAATGGGATAATGTACTCAAAGTAGTAAATTATATGACTATGTTTTGAAAATCATATACATTTTCATATAGAAAAAAAGCACATTTGTCGAACACCATGGTAATATGAAAAATTGCTTATGTTGCTAATATCCATATGATTTCTAGTAAGTATGAAAAGGAACTAATGTTGATTATGCTTTCTTTTATATGGGGCTCTAGACTGAATCCAGTCAAGAGAAGGATTCTATATATGAAAGAAGAGCAAGGAGCCTTTGGTTTAATAAACCCAATAGTACATGCAGCATCTTTAATTTTATATAAGGTATTAAAATGAATTATGAAGGAATATAAAAACTTGATGGAAATGATACTATATAATAAATACAAAGATTTGGGCGGCCACAGTGGTGCAGCGGTTAGCGTTATCGCCTCACAGCAAGAGGTTCTCCAGTTCGATCCTCGGCTGGGGTGCCTTCTGTGCAGAGTCTGCATGTCCTCCCTGTGGTCGCATGAGTTTCCTCCAGGTACTCCGGTTTCACCCCACATCCCAAAGACATGCTGTAGGTGGATTGGACACTCTAAATTGGCCCTAGGTGTGAGTGTGTGCGTGTGTGTGTGCCTTCTGTGGAAGGTTGGGCGCCGGGTTGACAACTCGACATCGTAAAACTCCACTGCCAATCATGAGCGGACAGTTGTTCCGCTGTGGCGACCCCTAACCAGGAAAAGCCAAAAGAAGAAGAAGAAGAAGAAGAATAAATACAAAGATTTGTGAGAAGGAATAGAAATTTAAAAAAGTAAAAGCATTGTGAATGAAAAATGAAAAAGTACCAAAACAAAATTGTGTTATGGAAAATAAAAAAGAATATATGTGAGAAAAATAGAAATGAATGGTACTTAAATATTATGAAAGCATTTTATTGCATTGATCCATGGAAATATTTAGAAACAGATAAGAAAAAAAACATAATGATGCAATATAATAACTATAACAAGACTAAACAATGTAATGACTTTTTATGGAGATTGTCTATTAGAAAATTGCTGATTAAGGTAAATATGCCACACAAGAAAAAACAAGCTAGAAAATGTAATAAATGTGGTGAGTTTGAGACTATTGAACATGTGTTTTTGAAATGTGAAAGAGTTAATGTGTGGAAAGAAATATGTAAACATAATAGGGTGAAAAGTTTGTTAAAATTTGATCAAATAAGTATGAACATAATATAATTTGGTTATTATGATGCACAAAAACAGGAAAAAGTGAAGAAAATGGACAGAATAATATTTTTATGTTTCATGGACTATATCGAATGAGAGACTAAATAAAATTAAATACAACAGAAAATGGACTTTGACAAAGATTCGGGAGAAAATATTTTGGTTGTGGATAAAAGAGTGGGGGAAATGCTTAAATTTAAGTTTATAATGTATGGAGATTTATAAATAGATTTAAATAATGTAAATATCTAGATAATATGTAATGTATAGATCACTAAAAAAAACCCTACTCGACATTGTTGTGAGTGGGAACCATTTGGGAGGAGCACTTCCGGTTTCTGTCCCAGGCACAGAGCTGGCCCAGAGAAACAGGGAGGCAGATGGAGAAAGATGATGATGGAGCAGTGAAAGAAATGAAGGAGAATGCAAATAATGAGACCAGAGAATGTGTGCAGGATTTGGAGGAAATGTTCCTAAAAAACCTGTGAACAACACTCTCAAAAAGGAGCAAAACAAAGCAATAAAATTAAATATGACAGTCCAGTCCACTCCAAAAAGAACAGATTTAATACGTTCTAGTGCCTCGGCATTCACTGCCTTCAATGGAATAAATTAACATACTAAATACTAAATTGCTAAGAAACCTGTTTGATGGAGATGACTCAGCAAATGATGGATATATAATAAGAACCCTCCAGTCAGGAGGGTTGTGGGATGATTTACTTAAAGAAATGGGGGTGCAAAGTGAGCTACAAAATGAAGGAGATGTTTCTGGGGGGAGACTACTGAGGAAAAGACAAAGGGAAGATGCAGAGATAATCCTGAATAATAGTGGTGAGATGGAAAAAAAATCATATGCACAAAGTAAAAGAAGGCAAAAGAGGAGTAGCAGAAAAAATAGCAGAAGAAAATGAAAGAAATAAAGTATGTGGTAAGGATTCAAAGTAAAGAAGACAAAGAAATAGACAGGTATGAAGTGTGGGACAATTTAATAGCTCCTTTGGGTGTAAAAGCACATGGGGTAAGAGCATTTATTTTTATTAACAAACCCATTTTGTGACATTTTATTTGAAACTCTTTTTAATGGAAAGTTTTATTGGAAAATGTGAAAAAAGAAAGACTGCAACCCATGGAATCTTTATGTGATAAAAGAATTTAACAGGGAAACATAAAAGACGATTCATGTACAATTTCGAACTGGGTAGAAAGACATTTTGAAAGGGCATTTGAAAGCTTTATGTAAAAAAGTACTGGACACTGCAAAAGTTTATGACAAAAGGGGTTTATGGACTGGTGGCTGGGATTCAAATATTGTTTAAAAAACTGAAAGAGAATTATATATACATATATACCAAGCATGATAAATGTGCAGTGGAATAGGGATGTCTTAAAATACTGGGGGCAACCCAAAACATGTTTCTTTTGTGGAAAAGGAGGAGATTTGATAAGTAACTGTGACAAAGGAAAACTTTATATTTCTGAGGAAATGGAATGTTATAAATGTAATAAAACTGGACATTTATGGATGGATTGCAAAAATGAAAACAACAGTAAGGAAAAAGAAAGGGAGAAAATGAACAAAGAGAAGGAATTTTAGAGGTAGTAGAAACAGAAGGAAAAATAAGATGAGAAAAAAATAATAAAGAGGTTACAGAAGAAGGTTCTGAAATAAATGATGAAAACAACAAACTGGGAAATAGTGAAAGGGAAAAAGATTATACTGGTAAAAGACAGAAAAAGAAAATTTAAAGGGATAAGTACAAAAGAAAAAAGAAAGGAAGTGAATGAAAAAGAATAAATAAAGGTAAAGTCTGAGGCTTGGTATAATGGTTAAGGTGTTTGACCAACAAACACAAGGTACAGTGTTTGATTCTCACCTTTGGAAAGGAAACCAGTTAAGTTTACAATGGTCTGTTAAGAAAGCTATTTAATTATTATCTATGAAATTATGAAACCATGAATTTAAGGAAAAGGGAAAACAAACATTTTAGAGTGCTTTCTGTAAATGTGAATAGTATTAAGAATATAGTAAGAATAAGAATTCTGGCGTGATATAACACGTGATGCAGATGTATTTATATTAGAAGAGACAATATTTTTAAAAAATGAAGACAAATTGCAAACAGAACAACTATGGGGAGGAAAGATAATCTGGAATTTGGGAAATGAGAGATGTTCTGGAATAGCTGTATTTTGTAGAAATAAAGTTATTAGACGTAACTTTAGCAAAAAATGGGACGATCAACCATTGTAGATTTAAACTGGAAAGAACTAGTACATAGAATTATAACATTATATGCTTATATTACCTGTAAAGAAAGAGAAAGCTTATTTCATCAGATTTTAGACTATGTAGTGATGAATATGAATATTATAACAGCAGCAGACTTTAAATGTGATTTAAGAGGCTAGCATAAAAACAAAAAGGAAATGATATAAGAAAAATGTCAGAAGTTATAAGATGTGGTAAGTTAAAACTTTTGGACAAAAATTCATGGACTTACAAAAGGGGTACGCTTAGAACTGAAATAGATTATTTTACAGTATCAGAAGGCTTAGTTATAGGCAAAGGGAAGATAGCTGAAACAGGATTTTCTAATCATCTTGCAATATGGCTAGAGATAAAAGAAAACAAGTAATATATAAAAATAAGCAAAGGAATAAAAGGATAAATGAGAAAGCACGGATTGAAGAAGGAAAGGAATAAGTAATACAGTTATGGAAAGATCATATTACTATGAGAACAATTTATAAAAATTGGTCTGAATGGTGTATAATATTTAAGGAAAAATATAAAAAATTTTTTTTTTTAACAGTGGCAACATGGTGTGAGAAAAGCAGAGAAAGAAAAATAAAATATATGATGATGCATTGGAAGATTTAGAACATAATGACAAAGTAATTTGACAGAAAAAAGAATATATGAAAGAAATCAAGAAAAAAATACAATTCTTATATAAGCAACGATATTTTTTACAAGGAAAACGAGAAGTAATATTGAGTTATTTAAGCAGATTAGTAAAGGAAGATGCGGTGGTGCAGTGGTTAGCGTTGTCGCCTCACAGCAAGAGGTTCTCCCGTTCGATTCTCGGCTAGAGTGCCTTCTGTGTGGAGTCTGCATGTCCTCCCTGTGGTCGAGTGACGTATAAATACATGCAGATAGGTGTGTGCATGAATGGGTGTGCCTTCTTTGAAGGTTGGGCGGTGGGCTTGTGACTCGGTACTGTAAAAATCCACTGCCAATCATTAGCGGACCGGAGTTCCGCAGTGGCGACCCCTAACCGGGAAAAGCCGAAAGACATTATTAGTAAAGGAAGATGGTAGTGTAATGACAAAAATTGCAAATGGAGAAATAAAACTCAGGAATAGAATACGAACAGTGTAGTACAATATGTGCAAGAAATGTTTAAAGAAAAAAGAAGGTAGTGGGAAAAAACTGTGTAAAGTAAAAAAGTTAACAGAAAAAGAGTATTAAGAGTTAGAAAAGGAGATTTCTTTAAATCAGCTATATAAAATATTAGGGCAGGTAAATGTAGATTCAGCTGCAGGCCTAGATGGAATAGGGTATGAAATGTATAAAAATTTAAAGGATTGGCAAAAATATATATTTTAAAGATTTTGAATGAATTGTTAAATTAATGGTTTATGTATAAAGAATTGTGCAGTGGAATACTTAAATTCATATGGAAGAAGGAAGAGAGAACAGAATTAAAAAAAACTGGAGACCGATAATATTGAATAATAATGATTATAAGATTTTTATGAACATAATACAAAAGAGATTTGAAACTAAAACAGAAAATATTATGGAAGATAGCATATATAGTATAGAGAGGAGTGGCTGTCAAGAATTATTAATGATAATTAGGAAATTGTGGATGATGATATGAACAGAAAAAAAGAAGAGAAAATCATGACAGGAGACCTTAATAAGGCATTTAACACAATTGGACATGAAATCTTATGGGTAATAATGAAAATATAACGTGAGAAAGTAAATAATGTATGTCAACATATAGTAATAACAAAGCAAAATAACTGTAAATGTCTGGTTAAACCAGGAAGTACATCTGAAGAGAGGTACAAGACAGGGATGCCCAATGAGTTGCATACTCTTTGCATTAGTTATGAATGTGATAGTATGGGAAATAAATTACAAAATGAATGAGGTGGGGTATGTAACACCAGAAGGGTTAAGAATGACAATATCTGCAAAACAACAAAATTTGGATAAAATAAGTCATTTGAACAAATGAGTGCCTAGAGATGATATGGGTGGCTTTAAATAAAGAGAGAAAAGTAAAGGTTTAGGTGACATAGTAAAGATTGGGGTTATATATTTCACAATGAATGAAATTTCTGCGTTAGGTATGTAGTTTGGGAATAAAGATGCAAGTAGAATTCAATGGAAAAAAAACAACAGCAGAAATAAAAAGTACAGTTGTGTACCTACCATAAATGTATATGTTTGAGTGTATTCACTGTTGCAGTCATTACACGTGGGTTATCCTGCTGGCAGGCTACCCGCAGTCGGCCTGAATTCCAAAGTCCTGGTCCAGCATCGATTGCTGTCACCTCTTCCCTGACGTCAGTGCGCGAGGGGTATAAAAGATGCAGCCAACGCCATTTTTCTTCAGTTTTTCTTGCCCCAGATGTCAGGTGCCCCCAAAAGGGTAGGCTAAAAATTCTGCTCATAAAAAAGCATGCACAAACATAAACATTACCTTCATCTACAAGCAAATACACAACATAGGCTGTATAAAATAGAGAAGTACAGATAAGTCCCAGCAAAGAAAGGGGGATGGAGGGAGGGTAACCTGGACTGCAACAGTGAATACACTCGAACATCTACATTTATGGTAGGTACACAACTGTACTATGTTCCTCGTGTTTCACTGTTGCAGTCATTACACTTGGGTTGAATCCCAAAGCTGAGGTTGGGTGGCTGGGCCTAGATAGAATTAGGAGTGGCTATGAGGCCCTGCAGAACTGCAGTGGCGAAGCCTGCTCTGGATTTAGAGTAAAGAGGTAAGTGGTAGTGCTTTGTAAAAGCGTGCACTGAAGTCCAAGTTGCAGCCTCCAAAATGTCCTTGGTTGGTACTCCTCTGAGGAAGGCTGCTGAAGTGGCTGCTGCTTTGGTTGAGTGTGGCCTAATGCCCTTAGTCACTGATTTGCCATGTTGTGAATAGCAGAAATTAATGCAATGGCCTATCCATTTTGAAATAGTCTGCTTTGAAATAGCTTTTCCTTGTGATCCTGCAGCATATGCCACTAAGAGTTGCTCAGTCTTTCTGAAGGTTTTAGTTTTGTCCAAGTAGAATCGTAGCTGTCTGTGTATGTCCAAAGAATGCAGAAGTCTCTCCCCCTTATTCTGTGGGTTTGGATAAAAGGTAGACAAATGAATGGTTTGGTTAAGAGCCACACTGGACACTACCTTAGGCATAAATGTTGGGTTTGTCCTTAGAGAAACCCTGTCTGGATGGAAAATAATAAAAGTTTCCACAGCCATTAGTGCCTGTAACTCTGAGATGCTTCTTGCTGAGGTTATTGCTAGGAGCAGAGCTGTTTTCCATGATAAGTATTTTATCTCAGCTGTATTGGCTGGCTCAAACGGAGGCAGTGTGAGCTTTTCCAAGAGAAAATTGAGGTCCCATGCAGGTGTTGGAGCTCTCCTTGGAGGTCTTATGTTTTTGGCCCCTCTGAGGTACTGCCTTAGCAGTGGATGTGAGAAAATAGGTGGATCCGTATTGTAATGAGCTGAAATGGCAGAGGCATGGATCTTAATTGATGAGAAGGATAGGCCTTTGTTCAGCATCTCAGTTAGGTATTGTAAAATCTGAGAAATATTTGGTACAACCGTGTCCATTCCTTGTGCCTGGTTCCAAGAACAGAATCTCTTCCATTTTTCTGTATAAGATTTTCTGGTGCTGGGCCTCCTGGCATCCAAAATAACATCCATAACTGCTTTAGAGAGAGGTGTGTTCTGAATGGTTAGATTATCAGCCATGCAGCCAGATTTAGGGTTCTGAGTTGGCTGTGCAGGATCTGATTGTTTTGTTGGGTCAGCAAATGAGGAATTTGAGGTAATGTCCAGGCTGGGCCTTGAGACAAGCTCTTTAGGATTGGGTACCAGTGCTGGCGTGGCCAGTCTGGGGCAATCAATATAATTTTTGGCTTCTCTTCTCTGACCTTTAGGAGTACCTTGGGGAGGAGAGGCAGTGGAGGAAAGGCATATACTGTAAGCGTTTTCCAGCTGAATGATAGGGCATCCACTTTCCATGCTTGTTTGTGATAAGTCCTTGTGCAGAATCTCTGTAGTTGGCAGTTGTGTGGGGAGGTAAATAGATCTATGTCTGGGCATCCCCATTTCCTTGTTATCATGCTGAAGATTTGTGGGTCTAGTTTCCACTCATGAGGATCCTTGAGATTTCTGCTTAGTTCATCTGCCAGAGTATTTGTCTTTCCTGGCAGGAATTGTGCTTGCAGGTGTACTTGATAAATCAATGCCATGTTCCACAAAGTCATGGCTTGTCTGCAGAGGGGGTAGGAATGTGTGCCTCCCTGCTTGTTTATGTACCACATGAAGGTAGTATTGTCCGTCTTTACTAGCAGTTGTCCTGGATGAAGTAGATCCTTGATGGCTGTCAGGGCATTCTGAACAGCTAGCATCTCTTTTTGATTGATATGAAGATGCATTTGGCTTGCTGGCCATGCTCCCTGAATACATTTTCTTGCCATGTGGGCCCCCCAGGCATAATCTGATGCATCTGTTGTTAGTGTTTGCCTGGCCATGGGTAGAGTGCATGGCTGTCCCTTGTTGTGGTGACAGGCTTGTGCCCACCATCGAAACTCCTGTTGCAGGCAGGGAATGAGGGTAATTAATGTTTCCAGGCTTGGTAAACTCTATAAAACAAAGATAGCAAAAATGTGTGTGATAGCCACAATAAAGGCACAAGAATCGTAATTTAGCGCTTTCTTCCACTTTTATTACAACGTGAACTTCTTCAGAAAAGACATGAGCCCTCTCTAACTCATGTCTTTTAAAACCAGATACAGGAAATGATGTCATGATTGAATTGATTCAATCTTGATTAATTATTCAATTAATAACCAATACTTTTTTTAAAAGAATAGCTTATTTTCTTAAAACATTGACATATTGAATAAAAAAACATTTCTGGCTTGTATCAATAGCATTTTACCAAATGCTATCATTGTTGATTGTCAATTATAATACAATTTCACTGTAGCTATGTTTACCTACATGCGCATATGTACCTGTGTGCAAATACACACCCCACATATAAACACACAAACATACACACACACACACACACATATATACACACACACACACACCCACTTACATACACATATATATGAACACACACACTCACTCACAAACATATACACCCCCCCCCCCCCAAAAAATGTATACAAACTTGGACACCATACAAGTGCACCCATGCGTATACACACATATATGTGTGTCAAAAATACACTATTGTACATAGCTAAATTTTGGAATTATCATCCAAAATAACTAAAACTGTGTATATATGTACTATAGTATATCAAGACAAGTTTATCTTGTATTTTTTCTAAAGAGCTGGTGGACAGTTTTAGTTATTTTGTATGTAGAAATGTTTTTTATTCAATA
Source organism: Protopterus annectens (assembly GCF_019279795.1). Lineage (NCBI taxonomy): Eukaryota > Metazoa > Chordata > Ceratodontiformes > Protopteridae > Protopterus > Protopterus annectens. Next base: position 1,819,538,698 of record NC_056737.1, on the reverse strand, counting down.
TGTCAATGTTTTAAGAAAATAAGCTATTCTTTTAAAAAAAGTATTGGTTATTAATTGAATAATTAATCAAGATTGAATCAATTCAATCATGACATCATTTCCTGTATCTGGTTTTAAAAGACATGAGTTAGAGAGGGCTCATGTCTTTTCTGAAGAAGTTCACGTTGTAATAAAAGTGGAAGAAAGCGCTAAATTACGATTCTTGTGCCTTTATTGTGGCTATCACACACCTTTTTGCTATCTTTGTTTTATAGAGTTTACCAAGTTTTGTCGGCTTAGTCCGTACTTTAGTTTTAATGTTTCCAGGCTGTGGCAATGTTGAGTCCAAACACTTTTTAGATACCATTATAGTTTCCTCATATGCAGTCTTGCATATGGAATTAGTAGAATGCAGGAAGCCATGAAGCCCAAAGCCTGCAGAATTTTTCTTGCAGATAACTGGGTCTTTGTTGCCAACATTTCGAAGTAAGAAGTCAGTTGCCTTTGTTTGTCTGGCGTGACATAAGCCATCTGGGCAGTTGTATTTAAGCTTGCACCCAGGAATATTATCTCTTGTGAGGGTACTAGATTTCATTTCTTTTTGTTTACTGTGTACCCTAGGCAAATTAGTAATCTTTTTACAAACGCCAGATGCTTTAGTAGAATGTCTTTGGTCTCTGCTTGAATAAGGCAGTCGTCCAAGTAGGGATATATTTGTATTCCTCTTTGTCTGCAAAATGCAATTACTGGTGCCAGGCATTTTGTGAAGACCCTGGGCGCAGTAGATAAGCCAAAGGGCAGTGCAAAGAATTGGTAGTGCATTGAGCCAGCTATGAATCTGAGGTATCTTCTGCAAGATTGTCTGATTGGGACATGCAGGAATGTCTGTTTGAGGTCCAAAGTTACAAGTCAAGCCTTCTTTCCCAGCATGGGCAGAAGCTGTTGCAGAGTTAACATTTTGAATTTTGGTACGTTCAAATAAGTATTTAGAATAGACAGGTCCAGAATTGGTCTCCATGCTTTGTCCTTTCTTGGTACTAAGAAAAGTCTTGAGTAAAATCCTTGTCCCTGCACCTGTTGTGGCACAGGCTGAATGGCCTTCATGTCCATGAGAGATGTTACTTGTTTTTGTGCCTCTGCCCATTGATTGAGTGGCAGATCTGGCATACCTTTTGCTATTGGAAGGGTGTGTGAAAGTGGAACCTGTAGCCCTGAGAGACTATGTTTAGGACCCATTTGTCCTGAGTGATCATGTTCCAATTTTGTGAAAAAAGTGCTAGTTTTCCCCCCTAAGGGTGCTGGCAAGAGAGAAATGCTTGGCATTGGCAGAGGGAAGTCATTGTGACCGTTTCCTATATGGCTGTGATTTGTCTTCTCCGCTTTTGGAAGTAGAAGCACCCCATTGTTTGGGCCTGTATGAGCCCTGGGGCTGTTGCCGGCCCCTAGGGCATCTGTATCTGCCTCTTTGTGGCCTGTCTGACACGGGAAAGGACCAATTCTTAGAAGGCAAGTTCCTGCTAAATCTGGGTAACTGTACCTGTAAGAAATCCTTCACTGTCTAAATAGATTTAGCTTTATCCTCCATTTTCTTCAACACCTCTTCTGCCTTAACACCAAACAGAGTATCATGCTGTAATGGAACATCCAATAATTTTGCTTTAACATGATCAGGCAGAGTCTGTTCCTTTAACCAAGCATGCCTTTTAATAACAGAACCTGTTACAGCGGCCCTGCAAGAGGCCTCTAGTGAATCATAACCACATTGCAAAGTATGCTTTCCCACTTGTTCAGCTGCATGCAATAAATCCTGCAAATCTTTGTTATCAGAACATTCAGAATTTGTCAACATTTTCTGTTTTAACAAAGACATTAAGTATTGCTGATATTTGAGCATATGAAACTGACAATTTAAAGCCCTTACAGCCAAGGTAGCACAAGTGTAGACTTTTTTCCCCCATCTGTCCAGTGGCCTAGAATCTCTATCTGAGGGGACAGGGTTTTTAGGAGTAGCAGCCTTGACCTCTTTGGGACCCTGAGAGATAGTTTCTGGGTCAGCAGAAGGGTTTTTATATAGAAATTTATGAGAATCTGGAACCCTGTAGTATATGTCCGGCTTAACAGGTGCAGGAGATAAAGAGTCAGGAGACAGGCCGGACTCTGAAAATACTTCATCTACAATGTCTAGAACCGGTGGAATTGCAAGAGGTCTGTGCTGAGGTAGTAGAAGAAAGTCTCTAAGCCTTTTCTTAGAATCTGAATAATCTTGGCTCTCCCAGTGGAAATGCTCCCTCATGGTATGCAGGGTTTCCCCAAATGAGTAATCCTCAGGAGGAGAAGCTGAAGGAATAGATTCTTCACAATCAGAATCCTCATAGGGAGGAATAGAATATCCCTGTTCTGAAGAGGAATCAGAGGAAATGGAAACCTGATCAGAGGAATCATATTCAGTATCTTGCCTAGGCCTCTTATCAGGAGGGGGATGGGAACCCCTGATCAAAGTAATTAGGTCTTTGGCCATTTTAAGCATCTGTTTCTTAGGCATAGAAGTCGGTCCTGGAGAATGCTGTACTTGTTTCCTTGTCTTTAAAACTGTTTTAGATTTTGTCTTGGATGCTGAAGTAGGCTTGATATAAAGTTGTGTAGGTCTGAAAACACCCTCAGAAGCCGATGCCTGCTCAGCAGCTCCAGACCCATCTGAGGGATTAGTTTCCGAAGGGCCAATGCCTTGAGTACCCAGAGGCCTAGTTGTGTCCACGTGGGAGTCGGAGACGGCCTGTGGCTTTGAGGTAGCGGGAGTCAGGGGATGCGAAAGCACCTCAGTGAGCACCGGCGACTGGCCTGGAAGAGGCTTCGTCGTCGGTTTTGGACCTCGGATGCCTGCCCTTTTTTTTCTCCTTGCGCTTTTTATGAATTCCGGTTGTCGGTTGTTCCGATGGCATTATATAGTTAAACCTTCAGCCAAAGCAATGAAAAGCAAAATCGTACCGGCGCTTAATAGTGCGTTGGTTAAATCTAGCACAAAACCTACAACTAGCAACTCTGTGGTCAGGGCCTAGGCAAGGAATACAGTAAGAATGAAAATCCTTATGAGGTATTTGCTTCCCACAAGAAATACAATTATTAACTTTTTCTGACATCAGTCTGGAGCAAGAAAAAAGTTTCCCCAACCGGGTACTTAGCTTTCGGATATGAAATTCAATTTCAAAAATCTCAGGAGTCGGCCGACCGGCACTTGCAAACTGCTTTTGCTTCGGGCACCACGCGGCAAGAAAGACTAAAGAAAAATGGCGTCGGCTGCATCTTTTATACCCCTAGCGCACTGACGTCAGGGAAGAGGCGACAGCAACCGACGCCGGACTAGGACTTTGGAATTCAGGCAGACTGTGGGTAGCCTGCCAGCAGGATAACCCAAGTGTAATGACTGCAACAGTGAAGCACGATGAACATCAAACATCTTTTCTGGAGAACATATACATTATTCAGAAAAAGGCTTATTTGATAAATTCAGTACTGATGGGAAAAATATTACAGTATCTGAAAATAAATTATTCATGATATTTTTTGTTTATATGGGGACTCTAGATTGAACCCAGAAAAAAGATGAGTTTTGTATGTAAACAACGGAGGAGGTAGTTTAGAATTAATTAACCCAGTGGTATATACTGCTTCAAGTTGTACGAAGTGTTAAAGTGGATAAATGAAAAAGATAACAGATTAGTATTAAAACTGTATAAATATGATACATTTTGGAGTATGGTAAAAAAGAGTAAAAGAGAAAAAAAGAGTGTATAAATGAAGAAATAAAATGTTACCAAGAAAAATATTTGGAAAATAAAAATTAACGATATACAAAAATATAGAAAAGTATGGTATAAGAATGTAATGATAAAACATTACTATGTAAAACCATGGGAAAATCTAACAAAAAAAAAAATTCAAGGTATAAAAATAAGAAGCAAGTGGTGTAATCAAAAAGTAGATTTTTAAGGATTTTTGTGGTAAATGGTTAATAGATAAATTGTCAGTAAAAGCAAATATGCTATATAAAAGGAAAAGTGATAGAATATGTTTACATTGTCAAGAAGAAACAATGAAGGAACATGCATTTTTGAAATGTAAAACAGTAAAAAAAATTATGGGGAACATAATATAAAGAAGACTTGATTTTGAAGATATAAAAGAAGTGGATAAAATAAACATGGATATGATTAAGTCCATGATGGATGGATTTTAGCAACAATATTAAGTAAAATCAGATGGCAGTTATGGAAAAAGGAGTGGGGGTCTAATAGGGCTGAAAATTTAGCATGATTGTAAAGGAAATTATGAATGTGTGTAAACAGATTAATATATTTATACATTTGTACATATGTAAATATTTGTAAATATTATGTAAATAAGAGTTATTTTTGCATATAAATAAAGGACCCCTACTCTTTTCGATAGGTGCTGTGCTTATATCCACCTGAGCAACGACAAACTCAAGTGGATGGGACCTCGGTTTAACGTCTCATCCGAAGAAAAACACACGCAACAACTGCACTGCAGTGTCAACAATCCATTTACCTGGTTTGGGAATAGAGTCCACAGCTTTCTGCACTAATGGTGAGTGTGCTTCCTGTTGTGCCACTAACATTACCAAATATCAGTCTCCAAGGTACTTATGTTCAATATCAGTCTTTGAGGATTGGGGAAATGGGAGCGAATACAGTTTATGAGACTCTAAGAGAAAGTTTGCATAAAAATATTCTTTGGATGGGTCCCAAGCATCATCTTCCATGGTATAGGAACGACTTGTTCATATAAAGTGCATTTCAGTTTTGAGCTTGGAAAAGGCTTGTATAGTGTGTGTCCATCACCTACTGCAGTAAGGAACTACAGTTCTTTTTTTTTTAGCAATTCTTATTTCATTATCGAGAACACCAAGCCACTCCCTTTGATGTACTATGTTATGCAATTCGTTCCAATAAATTTTTTTTTAAGGTGTATAAAATTCATTGCTGAACTGTGCATTTATTTTGTAAAAGTCAACTACCAAGTCATATTGACTAGTTCTGTGAAAGAATCCATCAGAATACTTCAATCGGGAAACTGTAAAGACTTGCCAGTCCGGAAAAACAGTAGGAATGTGCTACATGCAAAGCCAGAGATAAGGGTACAGAAATCAAAATGGGTATGAGAATTGTTGTAGTGCTATACCGCAGTGCACATTTGTGTTTGTTTTGGGGGGAGGGGTTAAGTATTCATTCTACCAAAAAGTCTCAACAGAAAAATTGGTACTTACATATTTTTTTGCACTGGGAGGTTAGTTACAATTTTTTAGGTGGTTTTCAATAATACTGGTTTGTTTTATCATTTTTCTTGCTTGCTGTTATACAATGAAAATCTTACGTTTTAAAAAAAAAAAGAAAAGGAAAGACATGGAAAGATGCTGACATACACTGTTTACGTCTCTGTTCAAGCTCTGGAGTTTGAAGCTGCCATTCCTGTTATATCACAAAATACTCACCATTAAGCCATGAAATCAGGGATGACAACAATGGATATAAGTAAACATGGCAATGGAGGCTAATCCACAAACAAAGTACAAACAGCAACACAAAAAGCATGTCATATAAGAAAAAGTGAATTTATAGATACATCTGTCTACAAAACCAGAACATGGCATGTTACTGAAGGAAAGGTTTGCTGTGACCAGTTTTAAAATTACAAAAAATATTGCACAAAAACAGCTCTAAAGGTAGTAAGATACATTCTACCAGTCTGTCAGTTGATCTCCGTCTTATCAGTGAGCATCTTCCTCCAAACCAAAAAATAACCATGATGATCTGATGCCTACACTACTAATAGGAAACTATTTAACAGTAAAGGCTGGTGTAAGGAGATGTTGATCCATAAGGTATGGAGGAAGGGTAGTACTGACCTACAAGGAGGGCCTTTTGATAGATTGATGTGGTATGGATATACTTGTTTTATTTAATATTAATAACTTCCCTGGATAGGTCCTTGATTGTAATGAATGTCAAAAAGTAATTACAAAGGAGGATGTTTCTGAAGAATAACAGAAGTACAGAGCTCAGAAATCTGAACCCTGGAGTACTGTTTTACCAAATGAGAACTAACTCATGGAATTATAGTCAAGACATTATACCTGGTAAAGGTATGCATGAAATAACAAAAGGCTGTGATGCATACATCTGCACTGGAAATGTGCATTAAATCAATAGCAGCTTTGACACCCAAATCAGTAAGTGGTTTGCAGCCAGGAAGCAAAAATAATGCAGCTGTAAATCTAGTTAGAAGGTGTATGTTTGGCTAACATGAGACCTATCTTTACTACAAAGGAAATGATCACCTGGTCCATCTTGCTGAAACCTCACCTGTTTCAGGTAATATCTAAGCTGATGGCGTACATCCAGACTGAAGATACCTTTCTTACCCGGTTTCTGCCCCAGATAAAATGGAAACAGAATAGTTCATGGACAATTCAACTGAAGGAAATATAATTTCATTCCTAGGGACAACTGACTTTTGTGGAAGACTAAATACGTCTCTCTACACGAGGGCCTGAAACTCCAAGATGCTGCAGAGGGAGAGAGAGAGAGAGAGAGAGAGATGATGGCCATCAGAAACTTGTTTTTTCCAAGAAATCAGCTTCAAAACTGCCAAGCCACCATGCTCAAATGAAGGACAGACAAACCTGCCAACCATGAAGTTGAAGATGTAGCAGCATTTTATTAAATTCTTGACCAGCCAATGCAGCCACAGTCCTGTCTTCCACAAGGACATGAAGACTAGCAATAGGTGATCCAAGTACCTTGATCAATAAATAACTGATGTCCACTTCACAGAGATATCAGACATCAGTCAACATCACTTGCAAAATAACTGACAGGGAAGACGATACCACTCCACCCAAACTGAGAACCATTTCTAACTAGTGACCTAGAGCCATCAAACAGAGGGTCCCAGCTGACAAATCCGGCAGGATCCAATTATCAATACCAGAAACTGGATTTTGAGGCGGAGTCAGCTGTTTTACAGACTGATTGGCATTTGAAGAGTTTCCTATATTGTCAAGAACATGAGTGCCTGAACTTGTGCCTTACTCTGTCATCAGGGATGGGGAGGGATGATAATGATTTAGCTATTTCTTCAGTGAATTTTGAGATGACACAAGGAATCATCTGAAATGTATATAGGAATCTTCCAAACCACAGAATGGAAAATGTGACTGTTGCTACCTCTCCCTTGTCTTGCTGATCTGAGCAGAACAGGGTGAGATCACATTCTTCTGAAAGGCAAATATTTCAAATTCTAGACTGTTAATACTTCTGTAAAACCATGACCAGACATGGTGTCTGAACCTAAACCTCCAGGATGAGACTGAAGAAGCAGCTCAGAGAGTCAACTTACTTAGAGACTTCAGCTGTTAATGTCCCTGTCTATTGCTAGGCAAGCAATGCTCACCTATTTCAAGGGGTATTATCTTGCACTGTCTCCTTTTTGCTTGTTCAGATATTACAGGGCGGACTGGCTGTCTGACTAGATGAGAACAGTCTTGAGTGGGGACTCCATCTTGGCTGATACAAAGACATTCTCCAGGGACCTCACACCTTGTACAGTATGGGGATGAAAAAAAAAGCTCCTTAGCTCACAAATGAAGCATCTGTCAAAAAAAAAATAGGTGATGGGCTTGATAGAAGTAAGGGAAGACAAACCCACAAGATTCAGGAGGACTGTCCACCACTTGAAGATCTGATGACAAGGATCAAATGCAATAAGAAAGTCTGGAAAAAGCACAGTCTCTGAAGCTACTGACACCTCATAGTCCACTGCAAAATGCACATCCCAGTAATGCAAATGCCTCTACAAAGTCAATGGTAGCCATTATGCTCATATGGTGATCAGAGTTAAAGCCTGGACATGTTTTGCATCCTCTGCTTGCTGGCAAATGCCAGGCTCTTGATTTCTCTCCAAAGGCATGAGTGACTGACAATGGACAGAATCTAGCTCTGTACCAAAAGCAGCAATCCTCTGAGCAGGCATCAGAGAAGACTTTATGACTGCAACCTAGGAAACATTCATCTGCAGAGATGTTTCCAAGAGTCACTCCATGTGGCTAAATTGAGACAGCTGTCCACACAAAGGAACATACAGAAATCTTTTGCATACAACACTTTGGCCACCAGGGCCAACACTATGAAGAAAAAAAATCATAACGGCACATTTTTTACTGGAAGTAATGCCCATCTAAAGTGAACCGAAGGAATCTAAAAGGTGGTGTCAAAAGATAGTTATAATATCCAGATGCCAAGCAAAAGGAACATGAGCCGCTGCAGGATGACCATTTAAAGCCACACATAAAGGTAGCCAATATGCTTATATGGTGCTCAGAATTTAAGCCTGGACCATGTTTTGCATCCCCTGCTTGCTGGCAAATAAATGCCAGGCTCTTGGTTTCTCTTCAAAGGCATGAGTGACTGACAATAGACATAATCTAGCTCTGTGCCAATAACAGCAATCCTCTGAGCAGGCATCTCCAAGGTAAAACTTGTGCAGTAGCACAAGAACAAATACACACTTGATGAACCCTGGAAGTCTAGCAATGGGAAGCCAGCACTCTGATGAATATCTGCCAATGCCTTGGTGCAGTATGAGAAGTGCACCGCACTAATGCTGACATCAGGTCGTGTTCAATGAGGCAGCATTCTTGCATAGATTATTCAAATTCCCACCAGACCTTGAACACTTGCTTAATGTCTATCTAGCTCTGTGCCAATAACAGCAATCCTCTGAGCAGGCAACAGAGAAGACTTTATGACTGCAACCTAGGAAACATTCATCTACAGAGATGTTTCCAAGAGTCCCTCAATGTGGCTAAATGGAGACAGCTGTCCACACAAAGGAACATACAGAAATCTTTTGCATACAGCACTTTGGCCACCAGGGCCAACACTATAAAGAAAAAAGAATCACAATGGCACATTTTTTACTGGAAGTAATGCCCATCTACAGTTAAACAAAGGAATCTAAACAGTGGTGTCAAAAGATAGTTATAACATCCAGATGCCAAGCAAAAGAAGGGACATGAGCTACTGCAGGATGACTATCTGAAGACACACGAAGGATGTTCTGGATTAAGCTGAAGTAAATTGAAAAAAAAAAAACTTCTCAATTCCAAATCAGACCAAAACATTATTTAAAAGTAAAATCCCTAATGCCCGAAAAATTCAGCAGTTTTTATAGACTCTGTAAGCAGTACAGTCTGGGCTCGTTTCACTTGCTCCACTGAGGTAGCTAGGTCTGTCAATGGAGCTCTTTCTAGAGGATTACAAGACAAATATAACACATGAGTTTCAGTAAGCATGTTCAGAACCAAGTGGCTTCTTGACATAGTTCTCCAAGCTGCTGATAAACACAGACAGTAGTTGCCCAAGAGCAGGCCCATACTGCAGTGAGGACTGTGGGATCACCTTCTTGGGCAATCTAACAGAACAAGACTATATTTTACTTCAGTGTCTTTCCTGGACTGTAAGGAGGATTCTTCCTCTTTCGGGTTTGAATAAGCTTTGATGAGGAAAAAGAGATTATAAAAGCTCATCAAAGAAATGACCTGTTTCCTCTATAAGAGGAGGCCATTGGCCAGGTCTTGAGTGGGCTCTTTAGAAAGCACGCCTTCAAAAAAGTGGACAGCCAGAATCTTGTTCCAGACTTCCTCATCTGGGGAGGAAGCTCTGGACTACACCATTCCCATGCAGGCCAAACACCAAAGCCTCTGGTCTTAGCCAAAGCTTCTGCACAGTCAAAGTCATAACAGGAAAATGTGCACCAGTGATGTACAGGGATAAAGCACTAACTACAGCCTGAGAGACCCTTGCTTAAATATCAGCTCTGAAGAGTCCAAGGACCCTCGGGCCATTATTTCAGAGGCAAAGGATAATGAGCCCACCCTCACCCCAACTTTCCCTCTAAATGATTCTTTCTTTGGACAGGTTCTCAGACTATTTAAGAAAGTTTAAATTGGCCTTGTACTCCTCTTTCATTATCCTCAAAACATCTACTGGACGTTTTTGAGTTAGAGGCCTGAGGGTACTAGGAATCACTCTCCCTTTAGAAGTATTTATTGCAGATGTTCTGTGAGCAGGGATCGGGGTGGGAAGGAGTCACACTTTTGAAACACACTTAACTGTAGAGACCAGGAAAGCAACTATGTAGTGTTACCTGAAGGTGAGTAGTGTTCTGATTTTGTCAGACCCCTATGGAAGTGAAGGGGGGGGTTCAGTACTGATGTCCACTGCATGACCCACCCTCAGGACATTACTTGGCATGAGCATGGAAGGAAGAAAAGTCAATGCCAGTGCCAGTCCACTTGTGTAATCTCATGGCTACATGGGCAATTAATGCGTGGTTTTCTGCATGTAAAGGCAGAACTTCACCGATGAATTTAAGAACTGTAAATTGTGTGAGCAGCCAAAGAGAATTTGCAGGCTCAGGGGATGCCTACACTTAGGTTTCAGGTGTGTTATTCCATGCTTGCACTGAAACAGGAACAAAAATGTCTTCAACTGTAATATCTCCCAAGACTTTTACTCAATGGTGATTGGTGGAAAAGATGAATCCAAACAAGAACCCATCAAGGTGGGTCCTTCATTTTTAGCTCTTGGTATTCTATGGCAGCCTATTCTCAAGAGAGTACTCTACTGTGCAGCTTTCCCTATACCAAACTATTAGCTGTGGTCCTGTAAATCTTCATTTTAGCCTAATCAACCAACTATGTGACAATAAAAACACAAACAAAAAATGGTTGATGTGACACTTTCAGAAGTTATTTAGACTATGTTATCTGCATTTTCAGATAGTAATAATTACCTATTGCAGTCTCTGGCATGGCAAACAATGTCTTCTCAGTTGCAACTCTGAAATGTCCATGAACTGACAGTCCAACACCCTGCAAATATAAAACATTGCACTTTTTATATCCTGAATCAGGTTTTGGTCAGGCACAAAAATGTATGAAGTTTAAAAAAGTTTGCTTAATCTAACTATACAAGTGACTGCATAATACAGTTACATAAAAGTGAGAACAACCACAAAAGTTCAAATGATAAATTACTATACCATTTTAGTTAAGATATATTTCTAAGCACCACCACAAGAAATCCCCAAATTTAATATTTGTTAAAACTTCTAGGTTCATTCTTTACACAATTCTGGATGCAGTCTTCCAGCTATTAACAAGACAGGTAACATTGTATTAAGAGCAATGTGCATGACATATGTTAAATTTTCTCTTCCTACGTATACAAAAATACAAGAGTAGTTACACTATGAAAAGCAAAGCTGAATTCTGGCTAGAAGTTTATGAAAGAAATACTAAGTCAGATGCTGGCCTTCTTTCTAGCATATGATAATTAAAAATATACTTTGAATCTGACTGAAAATGCAAAGAATATTTTCAGCCCAATACTACAAGTCACTTACTGATACATAGACTGTATTCTATATAGCATATATAATGGTCAAAAGTAAGTGAAAAAAAATAAGAGACAGCTGGATGCACAAGTCCTAGGATAAAAAGTGCCCAATCACAGTAGATGTACTGGTACCAAGACTGGAAAAAAATGAGTTTAAAGTCCTCAATATATGGAAACATTCGTATAATGGGGTTAGGATAGGCTCAGAGGGAGATTGGGCCCCCTGTTGTAGAAGGAAGCAGTAATCCACAAAAAAACACAAACTGACAAGCCAAAAAGAGCCATAAAGAGGACAGAGTGGACTATTAAGGATAAAACAGAAATTATGTATTGTTACTATTATTCAAGAAGCCCAAAATTTCTGGATAGACGATATTCAAAAAGATTAATAGAAAATTATAGGAAAGAAAAATACTTGCACAAGAAAAACTGTCAAGAGCTTCAAATGCTAACTAGTGTTATTTAATACAATGGATTCATAAAAATCATTATATAGACCAAGAAACCTCGGGCCATTTGGAAAAAGAAGCAACTGAGGGAGGGCAAAAATATAAAGAACAAAAGCTAGAGATTTTTGAAAGGTATAAAAAATATATGGACATGGGAAAGAGAGAGAGAGATCTGACATGGTGCAATATTTATGCAAAGGTGAAAGCCAAACTAATCAATAAAAAAGCAGCTCCAAAGATATTTGGAGAGAAATACAGGCAAAGGCACCTACATACAGAAAATTTCACAATACACAAAATAAGATCACAAAGGGGGAATGTAGAACAGAAGATTAGTAAAGTGGAAGTTAAACAAATACAAGATGAACTTATGGAATACCTGTGAAATGAAGGATGTAGGGATTTCAGGTAAAACGTCTAACACAAGTTATGTCACAGCAGGACGGAACAATGAGTCCTCAAATTAGAGAGAAACAGGTGGAGCATTAGACAGCTGAAGAAGAAATATGGATATGAGAAAGGAAAATTATTTAATATGGTGCAATACTTATGCAAAGGAGTAAGACTAATCAATATGAAAAAAAAAAAGTACCAAAGTTATTTGAAGAGAAATACAGGCAAAGGCGTCTGGACATGGAAAATTTTACAATGCAAATCATAAGAAAGCAATGGGGAAAGTAGAAAAATGGATTAGTACTAGAGAAGTTAAAGTAACAGAAACTGAAGTTATGAATTACCTGAGGAGTGAAGGATGTAGTGAAGAAAATTCAACTCTTGTGACATCACAGTATCATAGAGCAAGGAGTCCCTAAATTAATGAGAAACAGGTGGAATATGAAGCATCTGATCAGTTGCCACATGAAGATATTCTGGAGTCTACAGTAAGAAACCAGAACAAAAGTTTGGTTGGAGTTGCACAGCATGGGAGGCAGCTGGAAACGGTGGCAACTCTGACACAATGTTCTGGAGTGATAAGCCAGTGAGTTCCCACATGACAGATCAACAGATGACGCAGGATGCAGCTGAAGAAAATATGTCACAGGAAGATGTTCTGGAACTTTCTGTAGAATGCCTGTAAGAAACGGAGAATGAAGATTGTGCCCTCAGTTTTGAAGAAAATTATCTAAGGGAAGAGCTGCTTGATTTAATAGAGATGGATAGACATACTAAGATCAATGAAATAAACAGATTACAGAAAGTCAATTAAGACCCAAAATGGTAGAAAGTCTGATAAAACGAACACAGTAATCAAGACTATTTACAAAAAAATTAAGTGCTGTAACAGAAGTAAATAGGATACATTACTGTGTAGCTAAATTAATAACAGATATCATCTTATCACAAAATCACAGGGCAATAAGGAAAGGAAGGGAAGAAATCAAATACCATCATGGAAGCATCGAATAGAGAAAACTATAAAGCAATTAAAACAAGCGGTGTCAGTGTTAGAAGAGTGTAGAAGAGGGGAACAGATCAACAAAAATACTTAGAAAGATAGATGTGATAAAAGTAGCACATAGTATTAAAAAAGACCAGGATCTATTGTACATTATTGTAAATAATAAACTAAAGATATCAGCACAGGCACAAAAACTTAGAAGATATGCAGATAAATATTAACGGAAATGTACAAAATAAGCAATTCACTGGTGACTAGAAGTTTTATAGAGAAATGGGTTAAAGCAAAACGAACAGAAACAGCACCAACAAAAAGATGAAATAAGACACAGTTTGGAGAAATATCTATGTAAATCTTGTGGAATATAACAAAGATGCTGAACAGATAGAAGTACAAGAAACAGTAAGAAGTTCAAATGTAAAGAATATGAATGGCCAGAGATATTGGAATAAAATTAAGAAACACTCCTAATTGGAAGACCCCAGGCCCAGATGCAATGTCTAATGTCTGGTAACAGTATTAACATCTTTACACAAATATTTAGCCCTGTGTAAAACTACTTATTTGCACACCCAGAACAGATACCAACCTGGTTAACCACAGGAAAAACAATACTTCTCATTAGAAGTGAACCTGCAAGCTAGCTTAAAAACTACAGGCCAATAATTTGCCTTCCAACAATGTATAAACTATATAATGCAATTGATGCTGACAAGAGTTTACAGTCATTTAGAAGAAAACTCAATCATGGCAATAGAACAAAAGGATAACAAAAGAAAGTCATATGAAACAAAGGATAATTTGTTATTACATAGTCATAATGGAGAATTGTAAAAAGAAGAATCTAAGTATGGCATGGATAGATTATGAAAAAGCATTTGACAGCATCGCACATTCATGGATAAAGGAGTGCTTACAGATGTACAATATACACACTACATTGATCAATTACATTACAGTGACCATGAAACAGTGGCAAACTACTCGGCAACTAAGTCATGACAAAGGACAAATTATTGTACCAGGGATAAAAATTTAAAAGGAAATATTCCAGGGTGACTTTTTGTCACTGGTGCTTTTCTGTTTTGCCCTTAACCCATTAAGCTGTCTACTTAACAGATGTGGTCATGGTTACAATTTGGCTCCCAGTCTTCTTTTTGTGGATAACTTAAAACTGTATAGTTCGTTAGAAGAGGAGCTGAAAGCATAACTGGAAGTGGTCAAACTTTCTCATATGATACTGAGTAACCCTTGGTCTTGCTAAATGTGCAAAAACAACAGTTAAAGCAGGAAAGCTACAGCACCAAGAAAATGTCAATCTAGGACAAAAATGCGATAGAAAGGAACTTAAGCAGGAAGAAGTGTATAAATATTTGGGAACTGATAAAGGATCAACAATAAAACATGAATAAATGCTAACAAAACTCAGTAAGGAATAGTTTAGAAGACTAAAATTAATATGGAAAACAGTCCTGACATCTAGGAACAAAGTCCAAACTATAAATTAACTTGTTCTTGCTGTTACAACTTACTGTTTCTGAGTGACTGACTGACTGACTCAAAAAGGTATTGGATCAGTTGGACAGGAAAAGAAAAATGCTTCACCCTTTAGAATATATAAAAAAAAAACAGTACATACCAAGATTATGTATCCCTTATTCTGAAGGAAGTATGGGCTGCCTTGAAATTGATCGCATGTACAGATCTGCAATCATAAGACTGCATACATATCTGCAGACTTGATCAGATCCAAACATACTGAAAGTTTTACAGAATTAAGACAACAAATCTAAAATGATTTCCCTGCTTAGTTTAGCAGAAGCATATTAGTGTCAAGTGGAAATGGAAACCCAACCAGAAGTGGACAAAAATCAGGCCACAACTAAATGTGCCAGAAAAACAAAAGAAAGAATATAAGATCAGATGAGAAGATAAGAAATGTAGAAAAAGGCAATAATCTAGGTGCAAGTATAGAAAACTCCTGGAATAACTTCATGTTCATCAGGATTTGACAAAGGAATGGTTAAGGAGAGGTAAAAGGTTAATATTAGTGGCCCAGGATGGTGGATTACATACACGTTGGTTTACAAAGTCCATTGAACATGGAGAAACAGACAAATGCAGGTTCTGTAAAACAGAACTTGAATCAGCTGCACATATTTTTGCTGGGTGAGGTACTAATAGCAAAGGCCCTGTATACTGAAAGGCATAATAATGTAACAAGACTGTTGCACTGGGGATTGTGTAAACATTACAACACTGAAGTAGCTGAGAAGAATTAGAAACATGAGCCACACAGTATTACAGAGAGTGGTGAAGTTTATATCACATGGGATTACCCATTACCAACAGTTCAAAAAATAGATGTGAGATAACCAGATACAGTAGAACATGTAAAGAAGACAAAAGTAGCATTGATGATTGAAATTGCTACACCTGTTGGTTACAGTGTTTTATGTACTGAGAGATGCAATATCATAAAATACCAGGATTTAAAGGCAGAAATGAAGGCAGTGTACAAGGGATACCCAGATAGTTCTAACAGTAGTAGGAGAAATGGGTCTTGTAAAAAAGAATTTACAGTCTTATTTACATATGCTATCGATACAGGTAACTCTGTATGAACTGCAGGAAGAGTCAGTTCTGAGCACATTGTGGGTGCTGTGAAGAGCACTTTGGCAAACATCAAAGACTGAAACAATACTAATTTCACAAACTTTAATCATACTTTGACTTAGGAATGGGGTCCATTCCAGTCATGGTATCAGAAACCCAAAAGACTTGGAGATATTACTCCATTAGAAACACATACTACATAAGGAGGCAAGTCTCTAAGACAAATTTAGAGAGTGGCATAACAGAGTCACACTAAAAGTAGCTACAACAATAGGATTATGATGAATTTGAAATCGCAGAAAGCATGTTAAACAAGAAGGCAGTGTAATAAGTATTTCAATACGTATGGATGTCTGTCAAGTGGAGCAAACAGCAATTTGTTTGATAGTGTGTTCTGGGTGAGAAATAGCAGAACTGCAGCAATTGTCGAGTGTGATATTGTTCAAAGGCAGAAGTCTGGATAATACTATTTCCAGTAAATGGGACTGGGACAGGAGTGTGTCTGTTTCCAGGTTAGGGTTACAGTAAGGGGTAGATAAGGGGACAGACTTTGTGTGTGTTAAAAGTAGTAATTTGTTAGAATACTTTGGAGTATGTGTGCGAGTGCCTGCAGGTTAGGTTAGGGGACAGATTTAGTGCTGTGTGTGCGCAATATTGCAGGTGTCTGTGTCTGCTACTCAGTGTCTTTGCTTAGTATTAGTGGTGTTAAAAGAGTTTTCATAAATTACTGTGGAGAGTTACGGTTAAGCAAGCATGAGTAAGGTGAGGTGGATGGATGAAGCCCTCTGTCAATCTTACTCATATGTGGCAACCCTAACCCTGTCTCTTACCCTACAAATGAACTTTTAAATACACCTTTCCATAACAGTACTACTACTATTCAGACAACTTTGGTCTGAAACTGCTGTCAGGGTTAAGTAACCAGAAGAAGGTATGTATTTAGTTGTACACATATAAATACACACATTTGTTTATACTTATACATACATACACACGTGTACGTGTGCGTGTGTGCGCACACACATACATAGATATACACACACAAACACCAGGGTAATACTTAACATATGTCACATGTTGATGGAGACTACAATCCTCAGTGCTTGTTATTACTCAGTCTGAGGACACATACCCACAAACAATGGAAAATGATGCTTTAACAAGGAAAAACTAGCATTTTCTTCACCCAAAGACCCTAAAACATTGAGAGTAGCAATACAAAAGCAGTAGAGGTATGAAGAGTGCACATATGTCACATGTTGAGGGAGACTACAATCCTCAGTGCTTGTTATTACTCAGTCTGAGGACACATACCCACAAACAATGGAAAATGATGCTTTAACAAGGAAAAACTAGCATTTTCTTCACCCAAAGACCCTAAAACATTGAGAGTAGCAATACAAAAGCAGTAGAGGTATGAAGAGTGCACAAAAATCGGTCTTATGGAAAGTAATTATAAAGCAATTCATTCAGTATACAGAATTTAATTTTGAATGAATTAAATTTTGGATAATATTTGGTAAGCTGAACTATATGAATCTGCATTCACAGAAAAAGGATTTGATGAAATAACAAGGTCCCACTGCCTTCACTATTAAAAGCCTCTCACCCAGCCATTTGTTCAAAATGGGATCACACCTTGCTATGTGGTGGTGCTTAAAAATAAATTAATAAATGAAAACTCCCTTAGTGGATATGGAATAACCAATTCATTCCAAAGAACACTGACGACTATGTCTGACACATTACTTCTCACACAAAACTACAAATCAGTATTATGCCAGCAACTAACATGAATATTTATAATTCATAGGTTCAGAGGTGTGTACTAGGCTAATAGCCCTGGTGCCTTTGCAAGCTTAGCCCATAGAAGTGCCTTGGCATCGCGCCGCCCGACTTTAGTTCCCAGTGCCTCTATCACGTACAGCCACTGTAGTGATCCCCAGGGTGAACTTTCTATTTCCCATCCACTCCTTAATATTTCTCTTGAAAAGGGCCAATGATGTGCTGTGCTTGACATGTATGGGAAGTCTATTCCATAGCATGGGCAGTTTCTGGGCTATGAACCTGTCCCTCCAGCATGTTCTGTTGATTGTGGTAATGAGGTTGAGGTCTCTGCAGCATGTGATGCGGAGGGATTTGGATTTCTTTAAATGTACCATTTCTAACATCGCTGGGTCAGACATGGCTTTGTAATTCAAGCAGAGATAGTCTCTTAAAAGACAGTATGAGACACAGAATAGCTGGAGTTTTTTGACTGTTTAAGGCCTACGATCCTCTTTGTGAGGTACTTTTATGGCCTTTCCAGCTGTTGCATGTGTCTAGCGAGGTACTTGGCAATTTGGGCATTATACTCGATGACTGGCCTAATGAGGGAAGAGTAGAGAGAGATGATGACCTCTTTCTTCCTGGATGCAAAATACTTGGTAATGAGATGTGCCTTATAGAAGGGCTTTCTGACCACAGAGGCAGTGTGGTTGTCAAAAGAGCGGTTGCTGTCAACCTGTCCCCTCAGATCTCTTATAATGCCTTCAGTGTTCAGTGAGCTCCCATCGATGTGGTAATTAATGGGAACTAAGTTTTCCCCAAAGGGGATGATGATGCATTTTCTGGGATTAAGATGAAGGCCATGCTTTCGACATTGGTCTCAGTGAGGCCTTTCTGTAGGATAGTTAGAGAAAAGCCCAATATATCTTTTCCTACTACTGTACCTTCAGTTTGGAAACACTACACATACTTATACTGAAAGGTTCATCACCCTATTTTATACCCCAAACACACAGCTTGCCTAGATATGTGAACCATAAATGAAGTGCTGTCATTAAAGCAAAGGTGCCACTATATG
This sequence comes from Protopterus annectens, assembly GCF_019279795.1. Taxonomy (NCBI): domain Eukaryota; kingdom Metazoa; phylum Chordata; order Ceratodontiformes; family Protopteridae; genus Protopterus; species Protopterus annectens. Next base: position 1,819,519,933 of record NC_056737.1, on the reverse strand, counting down.
AAAGGATGAATTACATGTTCTTTTTGGGCTGGTGATGGGGAAGGGTACTTAAGATAAGCTTAATTTCAGAATATGAAGTAACAGAGGAGCACCAGAACCAGTATAGCTACATCCCTACTAAGAGGCAGAAACTGGAAGGCACAGGAAGCTGAAAACCACAGGCAGACTGCATTATGAAACGGTGGCTATGAATCATGAAACAGAAGCACTAGGGGAACCATTATCAGCAGTTAACAGGGAATACGAGGACATACGACTTGTATCACGGCCTGGCAAATAGCGCACAATATCTGTACCAGGCATAAAACAAAGTGATTACAGGTTGGTAATGTAGAAGACAGGTCATGGGGCACAGAGTATTTACATAAATCTGACAATGGCAACCTGGGGAAGGAGATGCTTGTGTTATGTAAGTTGACAGATCAGAAATGTGGATTATTCTGTGCAAAAATACAGGCACAAATACATTCACACATTATTTCATGCAACAAAAGATTTGGAAAACTGAGTATATTTGAACATATCCTATTTAGGAGGTTTTTAAAAAATTTTCAAAACAAAAATGCATTTCTGTTCAAATGGTCTTGCTGAAAGACAATTCTATAATTCCCCACTTGAAAGTCATGGAGTCTGCCCTGCAATTGGAGAGCTAGCACATCAGGAAGTTTTTGAGAAGCTTTGTTTGTTTATTGACCAGGGTAGAACAATAATCCAGATGGACCACTTTTATGTCCAGATGGGGTTACAGACCAATATACATTTTAAACCAATCGTCATTAAAACACTATAAGATGTGCAAACATGAACAAAAGAGTAGTGAACAAGAGTTAAGATAGCCATTTAAAGAGTACACAACAAATTTGTCAGTCCAGCTTTTTAATGCAAACAACATTATAGTGGTAAGTACTTCTCTATTAATGGACTGCATGCATTCTGCATGAGCTTTAAGCACTTAAAACTGGACAGATAATTGGAAATTTATGCCTGTGCAGATCACAGTGAATCAACCCAATCAAATTTCTAAATTTATAAACAGAGAATCAGTTTTTTTGCCTACTAGTGTCAGTCCGAATGAAATTTCTTTTTATTGCTTAACTTTTACATGTTTGTTTTTTTCTTTTTTGGTTGCCTCTGTGATAGTTACAGATGTACTAGGCAGGAATCCTCTAGTGTAAGCACATTAAGGCACATGTGCAGTACATCAGTGGAGTTCAGCTGGCACACCTGTGTTTATAATTCTGTTCTTTTTTGGAGTGCAGGATGAGTACATTTTAAATTAGTATATCAATTACTTTATTAAGAGAGGTGCAGCATTCTATAGCACCTACAGGAATAAAGCCAGTCAGAGTCAGCTTCCTCAACTTCAAAGATGAGGGTTATCTATTGGGACAAATAAAACATGCTTTTCTGTATAAAATCTTGGGAAGTGACAAAAATAAAAATACAGTCCTTTTACCAAATCTTTCAGGTGTTCAGTTCAATTCAGATCTGCAATATTCCTTCATACATTTTTTTTTAACCAAAATGTTCACAGTTGCAATTTTCTTTTATAAATGTTTTTTTCGAAACTAAACAATACTTGAGAGTCATAGACATTTTCAGCATTCGTTATTACACATTGATAACTTCCTCTAATATCTCAGGAGATCCTTTTCCCTACTTGGACTTTAAGAACCTCTTACAGAATTCAGATTTCAAAGTCAACTTCTAGACTAGATGTGTCCAACCTGCGGCCCTCAGAGCCCTGCCATGCGGGCCTCTACCTCTAACTCCATCATCGATGGATGCATGCCAAAAAACACTTTTTTGTTGTGTTTTTCGTGCCAGTGACCTGTAACTCTTAACATCGGTGTGCGCATGCACCAAAACATCCTTCTAGTTTTGATTTTTTTGCACCAAAGAAGGGTCTGTGTTTTCGCGCCATTATTTCGTGCCAAAGAATCAATGTGTGTGTTCTTGCTGAAGAGGGACTCGTCTATGGATTTGCCGCCTTTACCTTTTAAAGAGACAGCACTTAACCTGTGTTAATAGGTAAGTATGGTGTGAGTGAGTGCATGCATGAAAGCAGAATGTTTGTGTGCATGAAAGTAGAAGTGTGTGTGTGTGTGTGTTTATGTGTGCATGACAGAGAGACAGAGAGAGACACATGCACAAAGAGGCTAACGTACAAACAAGTTAGCTCACAAATGCATCCTACATTAAAAGTACACTTTCATTAAATTGCAGCTTTCCTGACAGGGAGAGTGTTGTATTGAATATGAAATCATACCTCTCAACTGTATGGCTTTTCGAAGAATGTCTGGATTTTTGCCTCATCTTCCAATTTGTGTCTTTTGCTTAGGAAATAAAAGTAGTCATCCAAGGTAATGCAGTCCAGGGAGTAAGAATGAGACAGTAGCCTAGGGTTAATGGGTCAGTAGTGGATTGACTAATGTGGGACTGTAGCATATAAAGTTTTATTATTTTTTTTTTTGACAAACAAAACAATCACCCAGTACTGTCTTGTCATTGGTGGGTTCTAGGCAATGGTAGATTGGACAACAGTAAGAATATCTTTGGTGGGTCGTCAATACTGGCAAATCAGGTGGGCACAATGTCATTTTTTAAATGTTGGGGGTTTTAGTGTGCATGTGTGTTTGTGTTGGGAGTGCTGCAACAGTAGATGATTATGAAAGACAGAGACTTACAAACTGTGGAGAATATGTTTATTTGTTTCAAAACCTGATACTTGGGTACTAGGCATGCCAAAATAGATTTTTTAAGACATAGCTTCTTGCCATTTACAGTGGATGGATATGTACATTTAATGGACAATGTTAGCAGTAGGAGTGTGGTCCTGTAGGGATCTGGAGGATACCAAGTCTACCACTGCCAATGTCTTGTAAAGTGACCTGAAATGGATATTGGGATGTTACTGAAAAAATACAGCAAGTGGGCTTTGAAATGTAGTTTAATTAAACAAGTGCACTTGCAATTTACAGGCCATAATTTAATTTATTTCAGGTAGTCCATATCTTGGTAGATTGTATACCATTAGACTTAATTAGGGAGAGGTGTCATTCTGTGGAAATAAGCAGCCCTAGCTTCAGTGAAAGCTCTGTGGTTGTTTGCAGGTAGGAAGTTGCAGGATGTGGATCCAATGTGTTTTATTATTTTTAACGGATTTGTCATTTCAAAGTATGGTTTTCTTTGTTGCAAAAGAAGGCAGGATTGAATGAGCCACATAAAGCTTAACTGACAATAATGGGATAAGAACATTATACGTGATGTATAATGTTTGCAGCTACACTTGTTTCAATGGTGCCTGTGATGCATAACTATTTTTGGGCCTGTGTCCCAATTTTATTTTTCGCTTTGTCCAGAATTCTTGCTCTAAGGTTGAGAGGTATGGTTCCATGCTAAATCAGAAGGTTGTATTTACCTTGGAAGACTTTTGAGCATAATTATGAGAAACAGAGCGTTTTTAATATCTCCACTTATTTCCAATATAAACTGCCATGTAACCTTGCAAATAACTTTCTTATTAAGCTACTTTAATTCTTTTGGAATTGACAGGTATGCTTCATTGGTTCGGACGTAAGCATAGTGTGCTGTGACTGATTTCTTGCAGCAGTCTGTGGTTTACTTATAACAATAACTTTTCTGTATTTCTGGGTGTGTGATCAATTTAACAGTTTTAAAGATGTTTTCCAAAATTAAATAAATACATAAATAAAAAAAGTAATCCTTTCTTCACTTTGAGCTATTGACAAAGTCTGGGAATTTGTTTTTTTTTTCAAAAGCGACGGTCAGCATTACAGCTTAGTAAACTGTCAGTCTGTGAATAACTTCTGCACAAATTAAAATGTCTGAATGTCAAATGGCTTTAGATTGGAGGGGAGTTATATGTTTACTCCAGTTTGTAGTATGAGCTTAGAGAGTTTATAGATTTCTTATTGATTTAATTTTTGCTGAGCAGCTGTTTGTTGATTTATTGATGGTCCTTTTGGTGGTGGGAAATTGCATGGATGAATCCATCTCTATTATGATTTTTTTTTTCAGATATTTTGACTTCCAGACAATTTCAATCAGTGAGACTGTGTCATGTGACCATTGAGGTTGCCTATTTTACAAGTAGGAGCTGTGTGTGTGTGTGTGTGTGTGTGTATAAGGGAGAAAGATTTAATATGCATACTGAATATATTTTTGCAAATGGAATTCTTAGTTAAATAGCCCCTCTTCTTAGACAAGTAGACTTGACTAACCAGTATTAGATCTTAGCCATCCAGCTGGGAAAGTTTAGTATGTGGATTTTCCTTCCAGTTTGATGAAGGCTATGCTACTTACTTAAGGAGTACATTCATGGCTATCCATCCAGTTGTAGTGTTGTTGAACTACATTGTTTGATAATGAGAGGAGCTTTTTACAGAAGTTGAAAGTTTTTGTGTCAAGAACCTGTCCATACAAAGTGGCTTGTTTATGTTGCAGTGAAGGCTGTGGTCTTTGTAGTGAGTGTTTTAAATATAACCAGTATTTCTGAAGTGGAGAAAGTCTCTTAAGGCAGGATCTTTCTTAGCCTGGAAAGCAAGCCAGTGATGAAATTTATAGGGGCCAGTGAGAGACAGAGGAACGCAAGAAGCTTTTTAGTCTGTTTGGATAACTAAGTGAACTTAGTCCTTTGACCTTTTTTGTCAGAAATGGTTGTAGTCTTTCTTTTGGCAGGGTGTTTTGCTGAGGCACTTGCCAAAAGGGGTGTTGCACTCAATAATTGCTCTTGTAAAGGAAGAATACAGGGATGTTACGACCTCCTTGTCCCTGGATGAGATACCCTTACTAATGAGGTGGGCCATGTAAAAAGCTTTCCGTACAACGGAGACAACGTGGTGGTCAAAAGTCAGGTTTCTATCAACCTGCGTCCCCAAGCACCTCACGACTGATTGCGTGCTTACAACATTGTTATTAATGTGATAATTTGTGGGGACATCAATCTCCTCAAATGGATGATTGTGCATTTTTTGGCATTTAGCCCGAGACCATGTTTCTGGCACCAGTCATTTGTTTGGGTGAGACCCTCTTGTACCTTATTCAGAATTGTTTTATTAAGTCAGTAATGTGAATTGTTTTACTTTATTGCAAATTTGTTGGCTTATTTTTGTGGATTATAGTATTGTAGGACTGCTAATGTTGACATTGTATGTAGATGGACTGCTGGAGTGGTTTTCCCAGTGAGAAATGCTACTGCTGTAGTGAATATCTGTTTATTTGTAAAACATATATATATATATATATATATATATATATATATATATATATATATATATATATTAACTAAGATGTTAGAGTTAACTGTTAGATTAGAAAATTAAAATCAGAATGAGAATTATAATTTTAAGGCAAATATTAGACATTTATTACATTTATTAATTGTTCGAATGCACCTACAGTACAGCCAGGTGGTCGACTTTGGTCTCCCGTGGCAGCAAAAGAGTTAACTATACGATATATTTTATATGCGGCCCCAAGACAATTTCTGTTCACTCAATGTGGCCCCGGCAAGCCAAAAGGTTGGACACCCCTGTTCTAGACAGTCTTCTGTAGCTTCCTGCAAACTCATCTATGGCACCCTCTGTCCTGACCCAAAACTCAGGAATATGGATCTCTTACAGGTAGTTGCCATAATATAATATACAGTTGTCATAAAAACTACTTTTTCTGCCTGCCTCAGAAATTCTGCATTCTCTTCCAAGACACAGTCTTTGGTACAGGCAGCATCAGACTGTGTTACTGGATTCCCCCTCCCCCCCAGCATAGAGTCACCAGTTCTTGGCAGTCAGATGGGAGAGACAACCCATCCATAGTCAAATAACTGCAGCCTGGATGATAATGAATTTTGAAATTTTGAGGCTTGAGGGTTGAAGCCCATCTAGATAATTGCGGGCTATAATCCTTTTGATGGTGCACACATAATTTGCTACTGCTATCCTTCTTAGGTACCAGCACCACTGGTGAACCCCAGGGATTGTTGGACTCCTGGATTATTCCCAGTTCCAACATGTCCCCTCAATTCATCTTTCTTTGTCTAAAACTTTGATGCACTTTGTGGGGAGATTGCTTGACTGGTCACTGGGGGTCCTGTGTTTGCAATGTGCTCCACCAGTTGGGTACACCCATGGCCTACCAATAAATATATCCTCAAATTCTTGCAGTAGTGCTTGGATTTCCTGAACCTGGCTAGGAGTTAGTTGTGAGGAGATGGCCACCCCATACACCTTGACGTTGGATCAATCATCACTGAGGAGGTCTACCTTCAGTTTCCCCAATGGCTGCTCCTTTAAACACTGTAGATACCAAGTACATGGACCTCTCTGTCAGGATAGGGATTTATCATGTAAATATGGCAGGCTTTGTGCTTTGGCCTCCTATCTAACAACTCTACAATGTAGTTGATATCGCTCACTTTTTTTTTAATAGTGAAAGGGCCTTCCCAAGCTGCCTGCAACTTACTGGGTCTCACAGGAAAAATATTACTCATTGCCCTACAGAATACTTTCACTCTGGCTGTCTTGCAATATCAGACCTTTTGTTGCTATTATGCCTATGCTAGGTGCTCTTGAGCTTCTGAAGCCTATACCTGTGGTTTATGACATAACCCATAAAAGACTCCTTATGAAAATCACACTCATTCTCCCACTCATCACAAATGAAATCCATGCATCTGTGACGACACAGCAGTTTAAAATGTGCCTTCCTGTATGAAAAGAGAAGATGGGTATGTACTTATCTCATTCCTTCTAGGATTGGTCTATGGATTGCAGGGAGAAGTACTTACGTGCTTTGCCTCACATCACTTCTTCAATCATGCCAGAAGCTCTGATATATGTTGGCACCTTAAGCCATCAGTATTTCCTTATGAAAACATACCCTTCTGAAGAAGGTGATGAAACATTTGGTAATGTCTCTGCTTCAATGAAAAATAAAGCCACAACTTCTGGGTACCTAGTGGGATAATCTACCACTACCAGGATATATTTATTACCTGTGGAATTTGGAGTACTCACAGAGATGCAGGAATATCCATATATTCCCTCTGAAATAACTCCTCAAAAAACAGGCCAAGGTATCAACACAGCTTCAGCTTGGTCTCCAGCCTTGCTGAGGTCCTTCTGTACCTTGTTACATCCTCTTTAATCTCAGGCCAACAAAAATTCTACATAAACTTTCTTTTCATGAACTTTATGCCAAATCAACCTGTAAAAAATATCCTGAAATGTGGCCAAAAGTGCTAGTCAGTAGGCTCTGGGTACTAAAAGTTGTTGTGTTACTTCTCCTTGTAGCCATTCTTCAGGGGTCCATTCCCTGTACAACAATGCATTGTCCCAGTAAACTGAACTCATCTACTCGAGTATTTGGAGGCCTCCTTTGCTACATTCCTCAAGGTCAGCAAAGTAGGCTTTGAGATTAAAGCATGCCTGATCTCATCCTTACTTACCCGCCCCAGCTTCCCTTCTAAAGGAAGCCTGATGCCATCATACACTGCTTTCTCAAGGACTAGCTGACCACTATCTCTTATATTTCCCATAGAAGTATCACTTTCCAGAGTAAGCCCAGTATCTTTTCCCGCAGTAGCTCAGATCCAGGGTCACTAATACTGACCAAAATCCCCCTCTGATGTAGCCATGTCAGCAGTCCCAGATAAAATTATGGGCTCTGGCTAGGTCTCCACCCCCCCTGCCCCCTTCCATATAGGTTTATCTACACACGTGACTGAGTGTAACAGAAGGCACTGTACTACCAAAGTCATTCCCTATTAGGAAATCAGCAAGAACATCCTTAAACACAGCCACCTGCTTGCTACCTTATCACCTTTCCCAGTCCAGATACATTCTGGTCAAATGTACCTGAAAATTCTCAGGTTTTCCACCTAAGGCCTTAACTGAAGTGGACTGCTCAGGCAAGTAATTCTCCTGTCTGACCACTGCAGGCTTGACTATGGTTATGTCTGACGACATAGCCTTTTTGGCAATGGCCTCCTTCCTTTCTACCAAGATGGGATACAGCTACTGTCTGTAATAGTGCTGGTTTTGCTAGGTGCTTCCTGAGATCTTTGAACCCCCTTGCATTAGTAGACAATTAGACAGTGCATGCTCTATTCAGTTACATTTAAAATATCTAATGTCAAAACCTGGGTGCACAGAACCTGTGGCTTACACCTTGTCCTGCATATCCTGGTGGCAAGGCATAGGCTGTCTCATGGGTTCCTCTATACCCATGTGCAGTACTGCTCCCTCCTCCCCCCACACTGTAAGACTATTGCTAAGGCAAACTGATTTGAAAAGAAGATAACTAGTGTGCACAAGCAGGCCTCTGCATAGTTTACCCTGTAGCTGCAACTATAAAAAGGCTGTTTTAGGCTGAATAATTTCAGTTTTAGTATTCTCACCACTAGACATGAAATAGTACTGCGGTGGTGGTGCTGCGGTAGCGTTGTTGCCTCACAGTTAGACGTTGCCCGTTCGATTCTCAGAGCGTCTTTTGTGTGGCGACATGCGTGAATGGGCGTTCCTTCATTGAAGGTTGTGCGTTAGGCCCGGCAAGCCAGCACGTAAAACTCTACTGCCAATCATTAGCGGACCGGAGTTCTGCTGTGGTGACCCCTAACTGGGAAAAGCTGAAAGACACAAACACCACTGGACATGAAATGTGAAGGAGAAGTGGCACCTAACATCAAATGTGGAGATGAGCTATAAGCACCGTCACCAAATGTGATGATGGACTGGTACCAATAGGGTGTAAATGCCACCACTGCCAACCAAGATTGAAATATGTGTGATACCACTGTCTTCAAAGGGTGAAGTAAATGCAAGAAAGTGTGTACAAATCTGTTTCAATAACTTGGTTATAATGTACAACCTGGCACAAAGAGGACATGGGTTTCCAACATCCACACCCAGGCTGGACTGCACACAAGGCACTTACAGAGATGAATCTTTCACCACTCTCTCTGTGAACCATTGCTTTCCAGTGCCCCATTATCTATGGTTACTGCCTTTCACACAAATTATTTTCTCTTTCTCACACACACACACACACACACACACACACACACACACACACACACACAGTCTATACTTAGGGAAAGCTGAGAGAATTCTCCAATTCCCCACAGCTTTCTTTCTGGCTTGGAAATACTGCCATGACTATGGATGAAGCCAGACACTTCCAACTACTGTTTGCCCTGAAATAAATTAAAATATGAAATGCACCAATCAATATATCTTTCATTTGTAGTAAGCCTATGCAGTCTCATAGGAAGATAAGTGCCACACAGTTTGCTAATCAACAGTGTGAATAATGATTGCTCTCTTTTCGGATAAATAACACCTAAATATTCGTATGAATAAATACATACCTGCCATAAGAGTGCGCATGTAAATAAGTTTTACTTAAAGAAATTAGTGCAAATACAAAGTAAAATTTATGCAGTTAGCACACAAAAGGAAAAGTTAAAAAAAAAAAAAACATTGACAGACAGTAAAACAAACTCCAAATATCTAACTACCCTTGCTAATGTACTACAAGAACATTCATTCTGGATCAACAACTAGTACTCACAGATGGTTCCACAGATAAGACAAGTCAAGACAGGCATCATTTACTATAGCACACATTATATAGCATATTTCTCCCACCCCGGTGTTTATGACATCATCATCCTGCTGCTGAGAAAAATATTATAAACTAGTTCTTATGCTCATCATAACAGCCACCAAGGCTTAACATATCAACCTACATTTTTCCTTGAATCTAGAATCCCAGTTGTGTATCAAAGTCCTTCTTTCACTCTTGTTTGTTATACAGTAGACTCCCTCTTATCCGGTCTTGCTGGGACCGAACGTTAGGCTGGACAAACAAGTGGCTGGTTAATCAGACAATGCATGCAAAATAGCATTTATAGGTTATATATTAGCTAGAATAACAAGATTTGTGTTAGTATGCATTTTTTCTAATGAATATGAAGTCTAAAACTCAAATATCTGTCATTATTTAGCCCAGATGAGGTGGAAGTGCTGCTCTTCTCTGTTGTTTTTTTGTTACGCCTACTGCAGAAATTTGATGGCTAGTTAAAGAGGAGGCCTGTTAAAGAGAAGCCGAATAAGAGGGAGTCTACTGTATTAAAAATAGATGCCAAACAGGTGCAACAACGTTTGGTGACAGAGCATTTTTTAGATACACCCTCTCCTTTGACACTTGAATGAAGGCTACAATGAGAACAACATAATGCAGATAAAATTTGAAGAAAAAAAAAAGGATGCATTATATTTCAGGTAGCTTTTCTTTCAGCCTGGCATTGCACCCTAGAATCACAATACCCTTATAAAAGAGTGGGTAGACCAGCTTGCTCTGACAGAATACAAGGATAAGGATCATCCTAGCATGATTCAGTTCACCTATGACAAATATCATGAAGAGGAAAAAAATATGTTCATAAAAAAATAAAACATCCTAACGATTACATAGGTGACACATGCAAGACTGCACTTGAAATTTCCCACCAAAGATGAAAGCCATCTTTTTGGGGTAGGATCCCCTGTCAAAACTTCCATAACTGATCTTATTCTAAACTTGAAGGAATCCAACTGGGAGTCTTGTACATAAAAAATAAGAAAATGTTGGTGAAATCATTGTTGTGCATTGTCCACTGCCACTGCTTCATTTCACAGGGGGTAAAATTATGTGCTTTCCTGTCAGGATTTAGGGTCTGAAAATCAGAGTGGTTCCCTGAGACTTCGCTCCAGGGAAAAAATAAATAAATAAAAAAGCCTTCTTCCCGGAACACTTCCAGCTAAGCCCCATGTAACCTGCAAAATTAACCATGACTGTAATGAGGTTGGACAAAATATGATCATTCTGTTCTTCAAAGCTGTAAGGACAGCTTTGCAGCTGAAGGAAATCTTTAACCAATGGTTAGCTCATACTAGTCACAAGTTCCTCACTGTTAGACAAGGGTAAAGAACTACAGAGAAGAAAACGGTCACAAAGCCCATAAAAATGTGTTAGGCATGAATGAAGGTGTTGAGTTAGTTTGTCCACTGAGAAGAAAATATTTCCAGCAGAAAGTTATTATGAAACACAAAGGTTGGATTGGGTTGGAGAAGAAGACTGTACTGATAAATTTGTGTGTTCCTCTTTGTACTGTTTGCTTTTGCTTAGGAGATTTGATATGGTTGGTTCCAAGCTATATTTCATAATAATTGCTATATTTGAAATCACTGCTGAAAAAGTGTTGACCACGTTACTCCATCAGGAAGTTCTTGCTTCAGATAAAATTCAGTGACGTTCTAGTAGTCTACTAAATCTGACAAAGAGCTGGTTGAATAAGGCTTATAAAATAACCCCAAACCTGCAGAAAAAGCAGAAAGATTCAAAGCTGAATCCTTCTGCGTCACAGACAATGCAGGAGGGAGAATTTCAGTTAAAAATCAAGAACTTATTTGTCTAAAACAGTTTTTGCCAAAAATTGAAGTGCTTTGCTGTAACTTTAACAGACTACATCAGTCTGGTGGTACAAAGGGCAACAATACATTTTAAGATTTTGGTACAAAAGAGGCATTCATTTTTGTTTTAAGAAGGCAGTAGGGGTCTTTTTGCTCAAAAGACCACTGCTGTTACCCAATTCCCTATAATATCATATAAGCTAAATGTTGACCTACACCTAGATTCCTGCCAGACTGGTTTAAAAAAAAAGTAAAGTACTGAAAAGTATTGCCATGTATGCATTCAGTTTTCTCCTAGCAGTTTGAAATGAAACAATACATAGCCCTGTTCCTCTTTTCTCTATGTGGCTCTCATTGAGTAATTGAGTAATATATGACATTCTACCTGGTTATCCGCTTAATATGTTTACATTATCAGGTAGAGCTTGTTTATTTGAAGCTGTTAACTTTTGTCTTTTTTTCAGTACAGTTGGTTACCAGCATGGTCATTACAGACTTCCCTTAAACTCCTAATGTATAATAGCCACTGTGAGGCATTGTAATGCACACCAATTAAGTGTTTCTCAGTTCTACAAAGGAGAGTCAATGGCACTCGTCCTTTTCATTCTAATGAGATACTGCTGATGAATTTAATGTTGATTTCTTCAAAATTCATGACTGGGTATGTCTAAAAAAGGGCTTGATTATTCAGCCACTAAGGATTCATTATTTTCTCGTCCCTTTTGCTCTTGTAAATTGAGAGCACAGCCCTTTCAAATGGTGAGGCATATAAGTATGGCTCTTTATACTGTTCTGGCACTGAAAGACTGTATGTTGACAACAGCTGTATTTACGTTTTTTTTTTTCATTCAAGGTGCATTTCCTAGATCAAACTACCTGGTACTCCTGCACAATTATGCAACATCAGTACATGCCTTTATGTCTTCCTGGTTAGCTTATGCTAGGCTGTTATGATGCTTATCTTGGGATGTTAGATTTTTACTTTTTATGGCTACTATTAGTACAGAATGAACCAGCTGTGGTAAACAAAAATCTGCACTGGCTGCTGGATTACCGAAGGACCCAATAAGGTGAGTGATACTTCTGAAATAACTTCCCTTTCATGATCAAGAACCTGGATCCTGAAGCATATGATTCAAATTTACAATTTAATCTATTTATACATCTCATGCAGTAAATGAATATGTCTAAACTGAGGCTGCAGTCTAGCTTATCTTTCTTTTTTGCTGAGTTCTTTATGTGAAATATTTTATAGTTTGCAAAGGACAGCACCAAACTAACGACATTTAACACCAGTTTAAAAAACAGTTCTAAGCCTCTGATTTCTGGGATATGAGCCAGCAAACATACCTGCAATTTTTAAACCTAGTATCGTCTTTCACTGTTATACTGACATTTGCTGCCTATTTTTTTCAGTGGTTAACAGTCAGTGTTGAGGGGTGGGCTGGGATGGGGTGGTTAAGACAATGAAAAGCTTGCACTGGTCTATGCTCAGAAAGCGTTAATGTAGAGAAGCAGCTTCACATACAGGTTCATAGGTTCATACTAGGCTATCTGCCCGAGGGCATTTATAAGCCTAGCCCATAGTTTTGTGGCTTACGCCACCCCTTTAGTTTGGAGAAACTATGCCCATTATTTTGCTGTGCCTCTGTCGAGCAGTGACACTGAGGTAACCCCTGGGGTGTATCTGCGATCTCCCATCCATTGGTCAAGATTCCTCTTGAACAAGGCCAGCGAGGTGCTCTGCCTCACATAAACCGGGATTTTGTTCCACAGCATAGGGAGTCTTTGGGTGATGAATCTATCCCTCCAGCACGTCCTATTAATAACCGTGTCGAGGTTTAAGTCTCCGCCCTTGTGGCTCTGAGGGATCTAGATTTTTGAGATGAAGCATGTTCATCAAATCTGGGTTTGACATGGCCTTGTATGTCAGGCATAGGTCACCTCTGAGCAAGCGGTAAGCAACTGAATATAACTGGAGTTCTTTCAGTCGGGCAGCATAAGACAGATTTTTGAGACCCTTTATCCTTTTGGTGAGGAACTTTTGTGGCCTCTCCAGCTGCTGCAAGTGTCGGGTCAGATACATTCCGAATGGGGCATTGTACTCGATCATTGGTCTGATGAGTGATGAGTATAGGGAGACTATGACTTCCCTTGATCTAGATGTGAATCCCTTCATGATAAGGTGGGCAATGTAGAAGGTCTTCCTAACTACTTTAGCAATATGAGTGTCGAATGAAAGGCTACTGTCAACCTGGGTTCCCAGGTCCCTAATAACTTCTTCTGTGTTCAGGGATTGCCACCTATATGGTAGCTAGGGTGACCTTATTTTTCCCGAAGGGTATGACTATGCATTTCTTGGCATTTAACTTTAGGCCATGGCTCTGGCACCAGTTATCCGTTTCTGTGAGACCCTTCTGAAGGATATCTGTGTCGGATGTGTTTTCAACTACGGCCCCCAGTTTGCAGTCATCTGCAAACTTTGTCAGCCATAACCCTCCTGTGTTTGCTTGTACTTCAGAAAAGTAGATGCCAAACAAGAGTGGGCCCAGGACTGAGCCCTGTGGGACACCACTTGTGACAGGCTTTGAGTCTGACATGGCGCCAGCAACTCTGACCCTGTGGGTTCTGTCACTCAGCCAGTTTGCAACCCATCTTGTAATGTATGGGTTTACATTTAAGTTGATGAGTTTTTCAATGATACCAGAGTGAGGTATTGTATCAAAAGCCTTCGCCAGGTCTAGGTAGGCTGTATGGACTGCCTTTCCCTCGTCAATGGCCTTGGTGACTGTTTCGAAAAAGTCAACCAAGTTTAGAAGGCATGATCTGCCTTTGACAAAGCCAAACTGGGTTGGATCCAAAGTCTGCAAGTTCCCTATGTCTTTATTTATGAGATCCATTATGATCCTCTCCATGGCTTTGCAGATAAGGCTTGTCAAGCTAATGGGACGGTAATTTCCAGGGTCGGTGGAGGCACTGCCTTTGTGGAGTGGGACCACAGTCGCTGTGCGCCACTCCCTGGGTATGTATCCGGAGGTGAGACTAAGATTAAACAGGTGTCCTAACTGTGGGTTTAATTCCTCGTTGAGTTCATGGAGCACACAGCCGGGGACACCGTCAGGTCCCATGGATGCTGTGTTCTTTGCCTTGGAGAGAGCAATTCTCACCTGGGCGTTAGAGATGTTTGGGGGGCTACAATCATTTGGTATAGATATCTCTCCTTTAGGGGGGGAGAAGTTTGCACTGAACCTTTCAGCCAGTATGTTGGCAATGTCTGTAGGATCAGTAATCTTCACATCATTTTGAACTAATTCTGAGCATATCTGGGAGTTTCCTCCTAGGTTTCTGACATAGCTAAAGAATGCCTTATGGTTGTCTTTAGAGTCCTTAGCTATTTTTTTCTCAAAATTAGCTTTGGATGATTTTATGAGAGCTCTTAGCTTTTTACTTATAGTGATCAGCGGTGTCTTACCTTTTAAGGATTTTGCTCTATCTTGTAGTAGCTTTCTCCTTTTGTTGTAGAGTTTGTTTATGGCTGGGGTCCACCAGACTGGGCGCTTGCCTTTGGTACAAAGAGTCTTTGTTTTGCTTGGGATTGCCTGATCCATGCAGCCCTGCAGGTGCTGGTAGAAGGCATTTGTAAGTGATTCAGCGGTTTGAGTAATGTTAACCGCCGGCTCAGGGGCCTTAAAGGAGACCACACTAGTCTTTAGAAGTGTGAAGTCGGCTTTCGAGAAGTTCTTTACTGTGGTCTTTTTCATTTCGGGTGGGATGAGGACCTCCAGCGAGATTAGTTTGTGATCAGATCTCACCAGTGAGGGGTATACTTCCGGCGTTGAACATTGTGCTCCCATGTTCGTGATGATGAGATCAAGTATGTTTTCTCCTCTTGTGGGGATGGTGACTAGTTGTTCCATGGCATTTGAGTTTATGAATTCCAGGAACTTTTGGGCTAGAGTGTTTGGGCTTGAGTAGTGTTCCCAGTCTATATTAGGGTAGTTGAAGTCACCTAGTATGATGGTGTTCGGAGATACATTTATCCCTCCAGTGTTTTCAGGAAGGCCATATGAGGTTCCTGAGTTTGCGAGGGTGGCCTGTAACATGCTACAAATTGCAGAGCAGTCTTGCCTATGGTTAATTGCACCTGGATGTTTTCCGATGCATTGTGCGATGCCACCAATCTTGAGGTGTGGGTGTCCTTGATGAATATGGATACCCCTCCTCCTTTCTTGGTATTGTCCAGGTTTTGGGGCCGGGCATGATATGAGGTAAAACCTGATAGTGCTGGGGTGCTCTCAGGAGCCTTGAACCAGGTTTCTGTCACAGCACAGACATCGATGTTCTCCATACTGAAAAGGGCCTCGAGTGCGTGCATCTTGAGGTTGAGACTTCTGGCATTGAGCAGCATTACCCTTAGTTTTTTTTTCTTTGTTTTGTTCTAGGGTGGTAGGTTTAGAATTTGAGCCTTGCCTAAAAAGGGCACTATGGGGGTGGCAAGAGCCTTTGCCAAAATCCGGAATCCCAGGGGTGACAAGTGCAAGCCGTCCCTTGCGAAGCAGCGTGGCTTGTCCAGCATGTCATCCCAGGCAGACAGACATTGGATCCCCTTTGAATGACACCAGAGTTTAAGCCAATTGTTAAAGCTGATCATCTTATCTCTGTATTGTGGCATCATTCTTGGTGAAGGTAGGATACTGCTCAAGGTCAGGGTCATACCTGCTTGGGCTACATAATCAGAGAGCTCCTCTATGTCTCTTTTCATGTAGTCCAAGGAGGTACGTCTCAGGTCGTTAACACCAGCGTGGACAATGATTGAGTCGTACTTGTACCTGCTGTTGAGAGACCTGAGTGCATGCGTTATGTGGCGGATTCTAGCACCCGACAGACAGCTTACCGTGACCTTCTCCTTACTCAGTCTGGTGAGCGGGACGTCAGTGTGTCTGACTATGGAGTCACCAATGACTAGTGTGTCTGGCATTGTGTTTGGCCTTAAGGGCTGTGACTGCTTGACACTCTGACTGTGTGGTCTATGTGTTGCAGGTGTTGTGTTCTGAGGTGGTAGTTGTTTGGGTGTCTGCTTTGGTGGCCTCTGCTGTTTTGGTAGATTTTTGATCAGAGCCTCCGAGTATGTCTTTGTGTGTTTATGTGTATGATTTGAGGTTATGATGGTATTATGTGAGACAGGGTCTATAGTGTGTGTGGTTACCTTCTCCTCCTGTACAGGTTATGGTAATGCAAACTTCACAATGTTTCTTGCCTGGTTGAACATGTTGAAAATGAAGGGTTCTAGAAAAAGATTTCAATTCACCAGACAATCTACTAAGAATGTCTTTGAAGCTGAAACAGCTACATTGTTAAAAAGTATTATATTAATTACAAGTATGCAGAAACAGTGAAAGGTCCATGTTCTTGAAATGTTTGCTTTTTGGAATGTTTTAAGACACACCGAGTGAAAATAATCTGCATTTTTAAAATTTCTCTAAAAAAGACTATATGAATGAAAACATTTTGATTATCAGAAAGATTCAAGAGTGCAATGTGTATAGTTCTCTAAAGGGCTGAATTGAATGTGTGACCCAAGCTAATTGTCCAAAGCAACTTGCTAGCTTTGTCACAGTGTGATACACAGGAATGCATTTCATTACAGTGCTGAGCAGCATGTGCCTTCAGTTTTAAATTATTATTAAATTGGTGTATTATTACAGAATGGAAAAGCCAAAAGAGACAACATTATTACAGAATGCTGCTTAAAAACTTGAGCTTCTGTAACCCTCTCCAATTAGTCGACTTTGTTCCAACCTAGGTGTCAACTTTGGCATTGCCTTTCTATGCTCAATGTATTTTCAGAATCTATTTTCCTTGTGAAGTTTAAAAAAAAAAGAAAAAAGAAAAGATTGGTAGAATGAGAAACTGGTTCAGGTGATTGGACTGCATGTAAACCAAAAGTCTGAAAGGCAGATCAACTGTTTCCGTGCACAAATGAACTTGAAGCTTTGAAATTCAAATTAATTTAGCTGATGAACTGTCAAAAAGAAACAAAGAACATATATCCACCATATCAGCTTATCTGCAAGAAGGCCTTCTACAACAGTTAATTGTTGGGGTTTCCACTTCCGATTTAACCAGCTAGAAACAATTCATAATTTTCCCTAGCTCTTTCAGTCCTACACACAAGTAGGCATGAATGTGTGTCTCAAGCTAGTCTAAACAGGCATATTCAGTTCTGCTCTCCCTAGCATGAACCTCCATACACTAAACAAGCACAAACCAAAACACAGAAAAAAATTAAATTATGCACTTACTAGACTTAAATGAAACTCTATCCACAAAGGCTGTATTGATAGACCATCCAGATAAAAAGGACAGCATAAGAGTAATAAAGCACTCACTGCAGAAAGCTCCCTTCCAGATTAGCTAAAACGGTGAGAAAATATCTTGTTTTCTGACAACTACAGAGTAAAATCCAATGCAATAAGAAATTTAAACCTCAATGAAAAGTAAGAGCTAAAGGGAGGCCAAAAGATAAGGACTAGGACTTGGATGACGGAGTCCTAAACCACCTGAGTGCTAATGGAGACCTAACTCTAGGAATCAATGTCTAAGCCATAGTGCATGGAGAAGGACTGAACCAATGACCAACATAGCCAGAACAGAATCTTCTGCAGTGGAGAAATTTTTGAGGCAAGCAATGTAAGAAACCATAGTTCCAGAGAGTGCCTTCAACAGCAGCATTTTTCAATGGGTTGGCTACTATCAAACGGTAAAAGACTGATGCAGTCAGTAATACACTTAGGATTTGCTTAACTAATGCAAGCCACACACTGTGTATTGTGCTCCCCTGCTTCAGGAAAACAACTGATGCCTCTCTCAGCTTATGCACACTCCATTACATAAAACATATGCTAGAAGTGGATACACAAGCTGTAAATGGTTTTCGCTGTTAGGAATTCTGCCCTCACAAAGAAACAAGAGAGACAAATGAACTGATTTGAGGACACAGCTGAAATTACCTGGGTGAGAAAGAGAAGACTAGTCCTAAAGGACACCTAACCCATGCAAAACATATAACAGGGGTCTCTAGAGTCAACAACCTACAGCTCAAACACCCTAATAGCCAAGGTAATTGACATAAAAAAGTGCCTCCTAAGAGGCAAACTTCAGAACTACCAAACCAGCTGTTTTAGATGTAGGACCATGTAAGCTTTGTCCTTGTGAAAAGAAGGGGAGGGCCAGCAAACAGCAACAAGATTAAGTTTTGCTCTAACTCCTCTGAATTTTTGATGAGGCTTACAAATACAAGAAACTGTGAAAAGGCATAAAGAAATCTTCCCTTTTGAGAATGTGGTGGAACTTATCAATCATAAATTCTCCCCAGTCCTGCTGGACTCAGCAGATGAAGAAAGATCCTGTTCTTCTGTGGAGAAAACGAGCTGAACTGCAGAGTGCATCTCTCCCAGAAGATCCTAGGCAAATAGGATCCCCTTATTTTTGGCACTAGCACGTTGAGTACAGCTGTGACAGATAGAGTCCACAAATGCACTCACTTCTCCAGGATGTGAATGGCTATAAATATGATGGCCCAGTGCATGTGTGTGTGGTCTTCTGACAGACAACATTTCTCTGAATAAGAAGTACAAGTTTATGTCTTCCTCTTTGTTCAAGTAACACACTATGGCCTGGTTGTCCACCTAGAACAAGACAGGCTCCGCTCTTAGCTTCCATTGTACATCCTGTAAGGATAACAACATTACCTGAAGAACCAGCTAATTTAACTGAGGCTACCATTTATTTGGAGGGGATTTACTTTCCCTAACCAAGAAAGGAGACTGCTGAGTTCCCCAACCTGGTTCTAAAACAGCCATTGATGTGTTCTGCAGTGGGCTCTACTGAAGAAAAATAAATCCACATTTAGATTGGTGGATATCACCCAATATGTTAGAGCTCAGAAACATGAGTTTGACATCAAAGGGGGATCTATGAGGGCAGGATGGCCTTCTAACCACTGATGACTCATAGTTCGCTGCAAGCCACCATTTCCACAAAACGACAATGCAATCATGAAGATACAGCAAGTTGTAACAGGCTGTGTGAAACCAGACATTGTCTCTCAATAAAACATGCAGTACAGATTGAAAATACAGAAAAAAAGTTGTATCAGATAGAGTTTAAATTTTTTTTAGAGAAACAAAGTGTGAAAGCTATGTAAAATGTGTGCTTGTTGCTTCCAGTAAATCTTACAGCAAGTAAAATGAACAGAGGCTTAATAAGCTGTGCAAAAATCTGTAGTCTTTTTTTTCGCTCTTTTTTAGCAGTGATGCAGAACACATTGAAAATAAGTCATCCTTGAACACATCGGTCATTTGTCTCCAAGAATTATCCTATATGAAAGACAGCACACCCTCTCAGAGTTACTTGACTATGGGAGCAGAAAGCCTACATTTAAAAAGTAAACCAAAGTAGAAATCCAGAAACTGGGACTTTTCTACTCTCAGAGAACTCTAGGGAATAGAAGTTATGTCTTACCATAACGTTCCATCTGTACTGTTGATCCTCGTTCAGTCATTACGTATGGGTATCGGTTCCAACCTTGGAACCAAGCCGGCCATTTACCAAGCTCGCGTCAGCTTCGAACACTCGAGCTAAACTCTTACTCACAATTCCCCTCTCCCTGTTACCTCAGATTGAGTTTGCAAGTTAAAGAAGGTAGAGGCTACCTCTGGTCAAATAACCTAAGAGAACTGGATGGTGAGATCCACTAGAAACCACAGGAGGGGGAAGGAGGGAGGGTCATAATGACTGAACGAGGATCAACAATACAGATGGAACGTTATGGTAAGACATAACTTCTTTATCTGATATTGTTAATCCTCGTTCATTCCTTATGTATGAGACAGAGTCCCAAGCTATCTCTATTCCTGGGAGGCTCTCATGGAAGGATATTCCTGAGCACCATAGAACCGAAAGATGCTCTTCCCCTGGAGGCCAAATCCAATTTGTAATAATTGATGAAGGTATGAGGCGTAGCCCAAGTTGCTGCTGCACAGATGTCATGTAAAGAAGCTCTGGCATGGAAGGCAGCAGAAGTTGCCACCGACCTTGTTGAATGAGCTTTCATAGTAGTAGGCAACGAGATATTACGTTGTGTAAATAAAGGTCACACAGTCCTTCAACCATCTAGCTAAAGTGACCTTAGCAACAGCCGAGCCTAATCTAGGTCCAGAAAAGGCCAAAAATAATTGGTCAGATTTAGGAAAGGTTTTAGTCCTGTTTAGGTAAAAACGGATTTGCCTGCGTATATCAAGGGTATGTAGGCAATACTCTCCTCTGTTTGAATGGTTGGGAAAGAACACTGGCAATTCAATGGCTTGATTAATGGACATTTCAAAGATCACTTTAGGCAGAAATGACGGATTCGTTTTCAGAGACACTCTATCTCTATGAAAAATCAAGTATGGACTCTTGATACATAAAGCTTGAAGTTCAGAAATATGTCTGGCAGAAGTAATACCGAGCAAAAACAAGGTTTTCCATGACAAATACTTGAGGTCGCAAGAAGAGGCTGGTTCGAAAGGTGCCATTCTCAGAGCTTGTAGAACTAATGATAAATCCCATGGTTGAATAGGTTCTCTGAAAGGTGGCTTCAGATGATCCACACCTTTTATGAAGGTCTTAAACAATTTATGGGACATAAGAGAGGAATCTTGGACACCCTCATGAAAATTAGAAATTGCAGCCAAATGAACTCTAATGGTAGAGTTCAATAGACCCGATTAAAACAGGTCGGCCAGATAGTCTAGTATTGACAATGGTGCTGAAAAGGGGTCTACTTGTTTATCTTTCAGCCAACAGGTAAATCTTTTCCACTTGCTCAGATAAGTAATTCTAGTGCAGGACTTATGAGAAGCAATGAGAATATCACGTACTGGTAAAGAAAGATCATTCTGCCTGGCAATTAAGGGAATTGGAGTAGCCAAGCCGTTAGCTTCAGGCTATTCAGATTGGGATGAATCAGGTTCTGTGGGTGTGAGATCAACTCCGTGATTGGATGGAGGATCCATGGTCGATCTAGTAGGTGAGGCCAAAGGAATGGGAACCAAATCTGTCGTGGCCAATATGGTGCTATGAGGATTACCTTGTTCTTCAACTGCCGGGGTTTCTTCAGAAACTGGAGAATGACAGGAAAGGGCAGAAATGCACAGAGAAGACCCGAGGGCCAATCGTGGACTACAGCGTCCCTGGGTGACTGTCCTGGAGGGGGAATCAGGGAGAAGTAGTTGCTGCATTTGTAGTTGGCCAGGGATGCAAAGAGGCCGCAGCAAGGACAGCCCCAACGGTGGAATATCTCTGCCGCTATCAAGGGATTCAGGGACCACTCATAAGGTTGCAGAATGCACCTGCTGAGTCTGTCTGCTATCACGTTGGAACTCCCGGGAATGTGCGTTGCTAGAAGAAAACGGTTGGTAGCCATCGCCCATTGCCATATCCTCATGGCCTCTCGACAAAGGGGGTAAGATTTGGTACCACCTTGCTTGTTGATGTACCAGACCACAGCCATGTTGTCTGATTGAATCGCAATTGTCCCAGACAGCAGCAGGGGATGGAATGCTTGCAATGCCACAAGCACCGCCCTCAGCTCTAGAACATTTATATGCAGATACGCCTCCAGTTGGGGCCAAGTGCCTTGGACTGTCTGTCCCTGACATAGCCCCCCCCCACCTCATCAGGGAGGTGTCTGTGGTCACTGTGGCCTTGGGTTGCTGGGGGGAAAAGGGGCGAGACCATTGAGAGAGATTGTGTGTCATCCACCAATTTAAATCCTGTTTGCACCTGTGGGTTACTTGAATCATGGCTGAAAGAGAATGCTGAAAAGGATACCATTGGGTGAGCAGTAGCCATTGTAGAAGCCTCAAGTGAAACCTGGCCAGGGGAACAATGGTGATACAGGCTGCCATGGAACCCAACAGTTGTAGAACCGAGTGAGCCGTGGATTTTTCCTTTGAAAGGATTGGAATTAGTTGTTGCTTTATCCTTAAAATTATGTGCTCTGGAATAGCAGCTCTGCAGTTTTTTGGGTCCAAGATAACCCCTAAGAATTCTGTCGACTGAAATGGGGTGAGATTGGATTTCTGCCAGTTTATGGTTATGCCTAGCCTTTGAGCAGCGAGGAGAGAGTATGCCAGGGCTTTTTCCAGAAGATGTCTGGTGGGGGCAGAAATGAGCCAGTCGTCTAGGTACGGAAACACTTGCAATCTTTGAAGTCGCAAGTGAGCTGTCGCAAGTGAGCTGTGACAACTGCCATGCACTTTGTGAACACTCTGGGGGCTGAAGAGAGTCCGAAGGGCAGTACTCTGAACTGGTAGTGACTGGTTCCCGCATGGAAGCGCAGAAATCTTCTTGATGGCCTGTCCACCTTTATGTGGTAGTACGCATCTTGAAGATCTACACAGCACATCCAATCGTCTTTTTCCAAAAGCGGGAGGATAGACTGTATAGTGACCATCCGGAATTTTTGTACTCTCACAAACTTGTTCAATACACTGAGATCCAAAATTGGTCTCCAGTCCCAGTTTTCTTTGGCACCAAAAATAGTCTTGAGTAGAATCCGGAAACTATCTGGTCTGGGGGGACTATTTGGATGACTCTTTTTCTTAGCAGCTTTTCTATCTCTAGTGCTGCTTCTTCCCTTTGACTGGGTGGAATGTCGGGAAGGTTTTTTGAAGGGACGGGACAAAGATCGAAGGGGACATGATGACCTCTGGTTAATATCCTTTGTACCCAAGAATCGGTGGTGATGGTTAGCCAGGCAAAAGGGTACAAGGAGAAACGTACCCCAACCATCTCCAGAGGAAAGGAGTTGGGCCGCTCTTCAGGAGCGCTGGTAGGATTGACCAGGGAAAGAATCCTTGGAACACTGGTTATGCAGTCCCCCTCTGTCCCTGTGAGTTTCCCCCTCTGCCTCTGGGGGAGAACTTGGCCTGTGTGTCACGGAAAAGACCTTAAGATTTCCTGAACCATATCTTCCCACTCTTTTGGTTGTGGAAGAAAGCACGTTGAGGGGAAGAATAATGGACAGCTAAGGTAGAAAGGGTCTTACTGTCTTGTTCACATCTGGCCAGTGTGCTTTTAACTTTGGGCCCAAACAACGAGGAGGGCTCGATGGGGGCATTAAGAAAGGAAGACTTAAAAGGTTCCGCGAAGTTGCACAAGCGCATCCAGGCGTGTCGTCTCAAGACCGCAGCTGAATCTGCCGCTCTAGTTGTTCCTTCTGATGCATGAGATATCAGTCACATAGAGGAGTTAGATATAGACTCAATGGTGGCCAGCTGAGAGGCCACTTTGTCATGGACCTCATCAGATACTGCACCAGCCAAGGATTCAGATCCCTTTGAAGCCTGGTAAAATTTGCCATATAATTCAGGGCCCTGACAGCAAAGGTCGCTGAAGCAAAAGTGGGCTTCCCTATTCAGTCCAGGGACCGGGACTCTCTGTCAGGTGGATGGACAGTCTGTCTTTCTTCTTCTGCCAGATCCTTTTTTGTTGCGGTCGCCACCACCAAAGCATCTACAGGAAGACCTTTGGACCAATGGGGATCTGAAGCAGGAGGGGGACAAGATCTTACCTGGCCTCCAGGGAATAGCTTCAACAGCATCGGGGCCTTCCAAGCACGCGGGACGATAAACCTGACAAGTTCATCGGCAGGTGGAATAACCCAGGAGATAGGGGGCCGGGCGCAAAAAGCCTGCAGGAACAAAGATTCCTCAGGGGTCAGATTAGAGGGCTGCCAGTCACCTCTCTGTTTCAGGACTTCAAGGATATCGCCAAAGGATACCTCAGAGAGGGTGACCAAGGGGATCCTTCCCCCTCATTGAAATCTGTCTCTTCGGTGAGAGACTCCTCTGTGGAGTCCATGTGCTTCCTCTTACACGAACTTTTTCGGTGGACCTCCTCAGTGGGAGAAGCTGGGGAAGACAACGGAAAAGGGAATTCCTGAGGGAATATGTCCTGAGGCCCTTGCACCCGGTGTCCGCTAGGTGCAACTTGTGAAACCAGTGCACCAGAGAAGGGCAGAGGTATAGACAGTCCGGTATCGCCAGCATCAGTGAAAGCCTTCTCCATTAGTTAGAAGGCTGGTCTACCCGGAGAGGAGTGTATGTCAAGGACAGAGGGCACTCCTCCCCTAAGTGGCTCAGCCTGCAGACTCGGAGTCCCTGGATGGCTGTGGAGCAGCAAGCTATGCGTATCACAGCTGACATCCTGGGTCGTAGCAAAACGTTCCTGCCATGAAGGCAACTGCGGTTCCTTAGCGAGATCCATAAAGGGAACCGCAGAAGGGGAGGACTGTACTATATCCATAGACTTCAAAGGCAATGAAGGAGGAGGATAAGAAGGTGTCCTGGGAGATGGGTGATCACCTCCCAAGGAATGATAGTTCCTGGGGAGGTGGAATACCTCTGGCCAAGAATGCCTGGTCCACAAGACGTAACACATCATGTTCAGGAAGTCTTCTAGTGGACCTCACAGAGACTGAAGGAGAAACAGGCATGTCCACAAAAGAGGTAGACTCGGTGCACATCTCATCTGATCGCACAGAGGACAACGGTGCAGAGAAAGACTGAACTACTGTAGTCTGCACCGAAGAAGTCATCGGTGCCAATGTCATTGTCTGCACCGACACAGGGATCGGTGCCTAAGTGGTTGTCGGTGCCGATGAAACTGGAACTGACAAAACTGGAGTCAGTAATAAAGGCCTCGGTTCCGAGAAAGATCTCGGAGCCGACGCAGTCAAGGTCTGCACCAACTGAACGGTTAGTGCCGATACAGTGGTATAGGTATGAACCGAGGAACCCCTCGGTGCCAATATGTAGAAGGCTGCAGGAGAGGATGGAGCCAAAATCACTAATTGAGCCAAAGGTCTAGGCACCAAAAGCACTGGGGCTGACAGAGAGCTCCGGAGCCAAAATTTTAGCCTTTTTAGATTTTGGTTGGTGAGAGTCCCCAACCGGGACGAAGGCAAGGATTTAGCCTTAGTAGACACATCCATTTTCTTAGGGGCTTTAGGAGGGGTTGAGACCTCTGACCCAGAAATAGCCTCTGAAAAGGGAGATTTTAGAAGTCCCTTCAGTATCAGCTTATTTTTCTTTTCTAACAAAGTTCTATTAGAAAGGTTTTCACATACAGTACAAGGTGGTTCAACAGATAAATGGGAAGCTCCCAAACAATAAACACAAAGAGTGTGCATCAGAAGTAGGCAGTTTGTGTCCACAATCAGAATACCGCTTAAACCCCGGACTACCCTTTTTATCTGCCATGTTAACAAATAGAAAAGTACCAACAATTGTACAAGAGAGTACCCGAAGGTATGAAAACAAAAAGGAAAGGGATTACCAATGATGGTAAGGAGAAATTACCTCGCGGTAAAAAAGGGAAAGTAAAGGACAGAAAAAATCTGATGAAATTATGAACGCTAGATGTGATAGGGTAAGAGACAATAAAATATCAACTTTTCTGACAGAAAAGTAATTTGTAAAGCAATTAAACAACAATTGACTGTACTTAGCTCAAGAGAAGTAGCTTGACACAACCGGATGGCAACGCGCCAAACGAAATCTGAGGTAACAGGGAGAGAGGAATTGTGGGTAAGAGTTTAGCTCGAGAGTTTGAAGCTGACGCGAGCTTGGAAAATGGCCGTCTCGGTTCCGAGGTTGGAACCGATACCCATACATAAGGAATGAACGAAGATTAACAATATCAGATCAACTGTTAGCAGCAGCGAATGGACTTGCCTTCTAGACAATGCACACAGGACTTTTCTGACCGAGAACTCATGTCTAGAATTCACTGCCTCTGAGTTTCCTACAAATGCAAATGCTTTTAGCACTCAGAGGTGCACAGATACAGTAAAACTTCTCTTTTTATTTCCAGATAAGCAAAGCCTTCTGTATACTTAATTTTAGAAAATGCGCTGCTTATTTTTTTATTTCAAGAAGAGTTTTATTATTTAAATTTCAAAAGCTTATGGCTGGTGGTCTATTAATCACTATAAAAGGGTACTCTCTAAACTTGGAAAACATACCTGTTGCCACTCAACTTTTGAAGAGTGACTGTTTTAGCCACCATGACCAAACGTAAATATTATGGTTGGCTTATTTTAAGAGGGGGGGGGAGGGAGTAACAGCTGTGCTACACTGGCCTAGATATAGTGACAGCAATACCTTAAAGACAGAAAAAAGGGTCACTGACACTAGAAAGATATTAAACCTTCCCAGGCAACAATGAGTGTGTGTGTCTTTATGCAGGCATATAACGGAGCATTGAAAAGCACTAGAATGACAGCAAGATGGGTAAAATCTTGAGAACTAAGTGATTATAACTTTGCAGTTCAGTATAAGGGTTATTTGCATGTGGCACCTGTTGATCATAACTCGAGGCAATACTGTGCACTTGCTGTGCTGCCTTTAAGACCAGTTGCTCCTTATATATTAACTTGAAGGCAGCAGTGCAGTTTGAAGACCTCAGCCTCTGAGCATCATATAAATTAGTGGCACTAGATGGGATTATAATTCACTATCATCACTTCAGCCTAAGGCTCAATAGGTACAGGATAGGACAAGTTTATGATACCAAATGGATCCTTACCCAGAAAGCAAAGGCTAAGACTTAAAGAATCCTTTTCAATGGGCAGGAATGTGAAGTTTAACTAATTCTGCCTCAGTAAAGGCAATTCTCTGAGCAGTTACCATATATGACTTTACTACTCCTCTGAGCATCAAGTTCTGGGTCTATTCAAAGAACTCCAAGGGGGATTTCTGGTTAAGCAACGCAACCTCTGATGAAGGATCCACCCATTTTGAGTGATAGACATCTGTAGTCATGTCTGGGACCCACTGATTCTTACACGGCTTTTCAGACTGCGGTAATCATTGAGAAACTGTCCTCCACATGAGGTCTGAAAGGGCAGTCAGGGCTGGTACTGCTGTGCCAGTGAAGACGTACTCCATGGAAACCTGGCTGGCGGAACTGAGGAGACAAAAAGTACAGTTTTGTACCTACCATAAATGTAGATGTTCGAGGATCCCCATTGCTGCAGTCCTTACTATTGGGGGTATAGTCCGCGTCCAGTCGGCCCGAATACCAGAGTATAAGGCTGACGTCGGTCAGGGCGCATTAGACTGACGTCAGTACGTCAGGGTATTAATGCGCATGACCGACGTCATATCCTCAGTCTTTTCTTGCCCCAGATGTCAGAAGACCCTAAAAAGACAAGGCCCAAAATACCTGCACCAAAAATATGTACAATATATACAAGAATATATACAAAAATATAAGCATGTAACCTCACCTACACAACCACCCCTAAACACAGAGGGAAGGAGGGAGGGTAAATTGGACTGCAGCAATGGGGATCCTCGAACATCTACATTTATGGTAGGTACAAAACTGTACTATGTTCTTCGTTCCCATTGCTGCAGTCCTTACTATTGGGTAGAATCCCAAAGCAGAGGTAAGGGAGGCTGGCAAATCATAAAGAAGCAGGAGCTGACAACATGCCTTGCAAGACAGCTGTGGCAAAACCAGCCCTAGACTTAGAGTAGATAGGAAGGTGATAATGCTTAGAGAAAGTATGTACTGAACTCCAAGTAGCTGCTTCCAAAATATCCTTAGTTGCCACCCCCCTTAGAAATGCTGTTGAAGTGGCAGTAGCCCTAGTGGAATGAGGCCTAATCCCAGCTGGAATCTCCTTGCCATGATGGGAATAACAAAATGCAATGCAAAAGCCAATCCACCTAGAAATAGTTTGTTTTGACACAGGCTTACCCTGTGAACTCAAAGCAAAAGAAACAAACAACTGCTGAGACTGCCTGAAATCCTTAGTCCTGCTTAAATAATAACGCAATTGCCTGTGTACATCTAAAGTGTGCAAAATCTTTTCCCCTTTATTTTGGGGTCTGCATAAAAAGTAGGCAAATGAATAGTTTGGTTTAAAGCCACACTAGAAACCACCTTAGGCATAAAGGAAGGATTAGTACGTAATGATACCCTATCCTTATGGAAAATCAAAAATGGCTCTACTGCCATAAGGGCCTGCAACTCAGACACCCTTCTTGCAGAAGTAATAGCCAACAGAAAAGCAGTCTTCCATGACAAGTATTTCAATTCAGCAGTAGCCGGCTCAAAAGGTTGTAGAGTAAGTTTTTCCAACACAAAATTGAGATCCCAAGCAGGAGTAGGAGCTTTACGTGGGGGTCTTATATTCTTTGCCCCTCTAAGAAACTGCTTGAAGAAAGGATGCGAAAACAATGGTGGGTCACAATCATAGTGAGCTGAAATTGCTGCAGCATGAATCTTAATGGAAGAGAAGGACAAACCTTTGTCCAATAACTCAGTAAGATATTGAAGAGCCACACTCAAATTAGGCTCAGAAACCTGCAAATTCTTTGCTGTACTCCAAAATAAAAATCTCTTCCATTTTTCTGCGTACACTTTCCTTGTACTAGGTCTTCTAGCTTCCATAATCACATTTAGAACTTGTTGAGGAAGTTGAGACCTGCTGTGTTTCAACACAGAATATGCCAGGCTGTTAGATGAAGAGAGTGAAGCTTGACATTGAGCAGATGACCATCCTTCTGAGATAACAGATGAGGGATCAGAGGTAAAGGCCATGGAGGCTTCCTTACCAGACTCCGTAGTAGTGGGTACCAGTGTTGCCGAGGCCAATCTGGAGCTATCAAAATCATCCTTGGCCTGTCTTGTCTGACCTTTAATAGTACCTTTGGAAGAAGAGGCAGAGGAGGAAAGGCATACACATGAAGGTTTTTCCAACTGAAAGACAGAGCATCCACTTTCCAAGCTGTGTGATGAAACCCCTTTGTGCAATACTGTGGCAGCTGGTGGTTTAGTGGAGAAGCGAACAGATCTATGTCTGGAGTTCCCCATGACACTGTCAATTTTTGAAATACATGAAGATCCAGTTTCCACTCGTGGGGATCCATGATTTGTCTGCTTAACACATCTGCTAAGGAGTTCTGTGCTCCCGGCAGAAACCTTGCCTGAAGAGTTAGTTGCAAGCTTAGCGCAATCTCCCATAAAATCATTGCTTGCCTGCATAGCGGATAAGAATGTGTTCCCCCTTGCTTGTTGATGTACCACATGACAGTTGTGTTGTCTGTTAGAATCAACACCTGCCCTGGAAGAAGTAACTCCTTGAAAGCCATTAATGCAAACTGGACTGCTAACATCTCCTTCATGTTGATATGTAGATGCTGTAGTCTGGCAGGCCACTTGTCTTGTATCCACTTTCCATTTAGATGAGCTCCCCAAGCAATGTCCGAGGCATCTGTCGTTAAAATCTGACTCGCCTCTGGCCGGGTCACAGAGAGTCCCTTGTTTAGGTGACATTCCTGAGCCCACCACAAAAATTCTTTTTGAAGGCAAGGTATTATTTGAATGACAGTGTCCAAATCCTGGCAGTGCTGTGTCCATACGCCTTTGAGATACCATTGTAACTTCCTCATATGCAGTTTGGCATTGGGAAGCACCAGAATACAAGATGCCATGAACCCTAATGCTTGAAGGACTGTCCTTGCAGTCAGCACGGACTGATGAGATAGTTGATGGAAGTAAAGTGACAGACTCTTTTGTTTGTCCGGGGTTAAAAAGGCCATCTGGGCTGCTGTATTCAGTCTCACACCCAGAAAGCACATGTCTTGAGAGGGTACTAGACTGGACTTTATTTCGCAGACAGAATACCCTAGGCATCTTAGCACTGCTATAACATATTCCAGATGCTGTAGAAGGTCTTCCTTTTCTTGAGCCAGAATCAGGCAGTCGTCCAAGTAAGGATAGATTTGAATTCCTTGAAGCCTGAAGTAAGCTATCACTGGAGCCAGAACCTTTGTGAATACTCTGGGCAGTAGATAAGCCAAAGGGCAATGCAGAGAACTGATAATGAGAATTTCCAGCTCGAAACCGCAGATACTTCCTGCAACTTAGCCTTATAGGCACATGAAGGTAAGCTTCCTTGAGATCTAAAGTTACCATCCAGTGATCTTTGCCCAGCAGAGGTAAAAGCTGTTGTAACGTCAACATCTTGAACTTGGGAATGTCCAGAAAAGTGTTGAGGAGAGATAAATCCAAAATTGGTCTCCACGTGTTCCCCTTCTTTGGTACTAGGAACAGGCGAGAATAAAATCCTAGGCCCCTTTCTGATACAGGGACTGGCTGAATGGCCCCCATCTGGAGTAACTGAGAAACTTGCTTGTGAGCCTCCTTTCTTTGTGGAGGAGGAACGTCTGGCATGCCTTTGAAACGCGGCATTGTATGTCAATAAAATCTGTAACCGTGGTGAATGATATCCAACACCCATTTGTCTTGAGTAATTAAATCCCAATTTTCTTTGAAAAGAGACAGTCTTCCTCCCAAAGGAGCTGCCAGACGAGAATCTACTGGCAGCTGAAAAGACAGGTCATTGGGTCTGCTTACGAAAGGACTGACCCCTGCCCTGACCGGAAGTCTGAGCAGGTGAACTCCCTGTTCTAGGCCTAAAAGAACCTTGAGCCCTGCCCCTACCACGTGTAGACCTACCCCTAGACTGGGAATCATAAGCAGGATATGTCCACCCCTTAGCAGGCCAATTTCTACTAAACTTCGGAGGCTGCACCTGCAAAAAATCCTTAACAGTTTGCATAGACTTAGCTTTGTCCTCCATTTTCTTTAAAACTGCTTCCACAGGCGATCCAAACAACACATCAGACTGTAAAGGAGCATCCAAAATCCTTGTCTTAACATGCTCAGCTAAATTCTGATCCTTCAACCAGGCATGCCTGCGAAGAACAGAACTAGTAGCAGCCACCCTCGAGGAGGCCTGTACAGCATCAAAACCACATTGCAAAGAATGCTTACCCACTTGTTCAGACACATGAACCAAATCCAGCAACTCTTTACACTCAATACCTTCCGCCAAAGCATCCACCTTAGATTTTAATTGCGAAAGGAGATAATTCTGATATTTTAGCATGTGAAACTGACAATTCAACGCTCTCATGGCTAGAGTGGAAGAAGTATACACTTTCTTTCCCCACCGATCCAAAGCCCTTGCCTCTTTATCAGTGGGAACAGGATTTTTAACCACAGAAGCCTTAACACCTTTAGGCCCTTGAGAAATAGTTTCTGGGTCCGCCCTAGGACTCTTAAACAAATACTTATGAGCTTTGGGTACCCTATAATACCTATCAGGCTTAACAGGAGCAGGAGGCAAAGAATCAGGGTTCAGGGAAGCCTCTGCAAAAACATCTTCCACCACATTCAACACAGGAGGAATAGCTAAGGGCCTATGCTGGGGTAAAAACAAGAATTCCCTAAGCCTTTTCCTGGAATCAGAGTAATCCTGGCCTTCCCATTTAAAGTGCTCCCTCATGGAATGCAGAGTCTCTGAAAATGAGAAGTCCTCAGGAGGAGAAGCTGTAGGAGTGGAATCATCCACATCAGAATCAGAATAAGTAGGATACTCCTGCAAGTCTTCCGCAGAAGACTCTGAAGCCTCTGAACACTGTTCAAAACTATCAAACTCCGGTTCCACCCTAGGCCTCTTATCAGGCGGGGGCATAGAACCTCTAATCAAGGTAATCAAATCTTCTGCCATTTTAAGCATATGTTTCTTAGGTACAGAACCCGAAATGCTAGGAGAAGCCCTCACTGAAACTGAAGTAGGCCTACCTCTCAAAGAAGTTTTGGCAACAGAAGGAGAGGCTCTAACTACCTTGGGAAGAGAGGGAAGAACAGTTACCTGAGAAGCCCCTCAGCCTGGCCTACCTCCTGAGAAGGCACATCCTGTAACAGTAAAGTTTCTGCCTGAGACTCCATGGAAACTCCTGGCAAAACCTCTGGCTCCACTGAGCCTTCTAAAGAACCGACGTCCGGGACTGCCGGTTCATCAACCCTAGGCTTCGCTGTTTTGTCCTTGCGCTTCTTGGACGAAGCGGGCGTCGGAGCATCCGACGGCATTTTATAATTGCAACGCTTCCCAAACACTAACCTAGCACAGTCTAACCTCCTCTTAATAGTGCGTTTGTTAAACCGAGCACAAGAGCGGCAACCAACAACGTCGTGCTCAGGCCCTAAACAAGGTATACACAAGGTATGGTAATCCCTATGAGGTATCTGTTTCCCACAAGAAATACAGTTATTCACTTTTTCTGACATCCGGTTAAATACTGAGGCAAGAAAAAACCAAAATGTTCCCCAACGGGGTACTTAGCCAACTCTGTTTCGGTCTGAAACTCCGGTTTCGGAAATATTTCAGAACGCCAACCTGCACTCGCAAAACTGCTTCTGCATCGGACCATGCGGCAAAAAAGACTGAGGATATGACGTCGGTCATGCGCATTAGTACCCTGACGTACTGACGTCAGTCTAATGTGCCCTGACCGACGTCAGCCTTATACTCTGGTATTCGGGCCGACTGGACGCGGACTATACCCCCAATAGTAAGGACTGCAGCAATGGGGGACGAAGAACATCTACCTGATGCACGAAACTACCTGATGCACGGAAGTTCTCAACACACAATTAGAAGGGAACAGCTTTTTCTTTTTAGAGAACTGGGATGATTTGGGATAGAGGAAGCTGGAGGAGTTTTCACAGATACTTCATTATGATTAACATTTGTCTATTCTAAAGAACAGCCTTGACCAAGTTCTGAAATGTCTGTCCAAATAAAAGTTAATCCTTAAATGCGAGCTTAAGATACACTACGTTGTACAGTGATGTTCCTGAGCCTGCTCTCCTTACAAAGAATCAGCACAGCCAAAGCTTCACAGAATTCAAAGGACTGGGTCTTTTCTACAGCTTTCCTAAACACATATTTACAGAGGTAAGCCCCTTCTCCAAGACCCTGGTTCTTTAAATGGAATGGAAATAGGGCCTGTAAGTCAGAGGTTCACAGTAACTTCGTTCCAAAGAGAAAAAAACAAACAAAAAAAACTCTCTTGCCTATGGGTCTACAGCAGGTGTTCGCATGCTAGTAGCTTGAGACATTTGCTCAAAAAAGCAATTACTTGAGCTCCCACTAGCTTCATCTCCTGCTTGTAGATAGCCTTCTCCACACCTGACCTTAAACTGTATAGCCCCACCTTAACCTAAATTCTAACCCTAAAACTCCCTCTCAGTTCCCAACCAACATCCTCATTCCCTAACCTTAAATCTCTACCCCACCAAATCTGAAGTGTCTGACAGCTCTCTAAACTTACTCTCCCTAAACCTAAATTCTCACATCACTCCCCAAACCTAAAACTCTCTTCTCGATCCTTAAACCTAAAAAATCTCACATTGCCTACTCACAGCTGCTTCCCAAACAGATTCAAGTTTAAGTATGAGTGGCAAACTACGCAAGCTACAATGTGTTATAATCTCTTGATTAGGAGACAGTAGTTTTTGAGCACCTGTAGTGCTCCCTTCTCTACTTCATACAAAGCCTTAAAAATTCTTTACTAAATGGCTGCATGTCATTGTGCTGTGGTATTTGTAGCTTATGTTGGACTGAAGAGACCATAAAGGAATCTGCCTTGTGATGTTTAGTCAGGAGGTCACTCCACCTCCTCATGCAGGTTTGCATTATGGAATCTGCCGTATCAAGAGCAGGGGAGTGGAATCCATTGCTTCCAAACTATTAACATGCCATCCATTACAGCAAGTTCCACAAAGTGGATGACAAACGTATCCTCTTCCTTCTTGCCCAGATAGTGACTTTGTTTCCCGGGGAGGGGGGAGAAGTACAGCTGTGTAAGTAAACTTACCAGAACAGCAGATGTTCTAACGATCACTGCTGCAGTAGCCTTAACTATATGGGTTATATCCTGCCAAGGATATAGCAGCTGGCCAGCTTCCAAAGTTTCGGGGTACCTTCTGTATGTTCAAATTGTCAGGCAGTTCAAGCTGAGCAGACTAAAAACGAGTTTGGATGCCAAGCTCTTCAGAGCTTTTCTGCCAACAGAAAGAGGAAGGTTAAGCACTGAAAAGACAAAGCTAGGAACAAAAAATACTAATAATAAATGTACACACCCTGGCACAATACAAACACCCAAAAAAAGCAAGATGGGGTGGTGGAGGGAGTGGCTACTGCAGCAGTGATCATTCAAACATCACAGCTGTACAATGTTCGCCATATTGATCACTGTTGCAATAGCCTTAGCTACATGGGTGAATTACCCTAGCAAGGCCTGACCTGCACCAAGAGAAGGAATCAAGCTTATAGTGCTTTGTCAAAGTATTAGAGAGGACCAAGTAGCAGCTTCTAGAATAATACTAGAATCTAACCCTTTCCAAAAAGCCATAGACAAATCCAAGGCCCTGGTACAGTTGGCCATGATCCTGCCAGGAATAGTTCTGTTACAGTGAGTATTGCAAATTCTGACACAGGTTGCCCCTTCTTCTTACCTTCACAAGACATGAACAAGTGATCTGCAAAATTTAGTTCTGTCAAGACAGTACTCGAGTTGTCTATGGACATTCATGGAGCATCCTTTCTCCCTCACTGTTCAAGAAAGAAAATGGTGAGATGGGTAGCTTGGCTTAAAGTAAACTTGGATACCACTTTAAGCACAAAGATTAGTTCTCAAAGAATCCCTGTCCCTGTGAAAATTAGATAGGTTTGACTAACCATAACAGCTTGCAAATCAGATAGTTTTCTTGTTTGCAGAGGTCAGAACTATCTGTAAAACCATTTTCCATGTTAAGAACCTCAACTCAACCAGGTTACCTGGCTTAAACGGAGCAGTGTTAGCATCTCTACCACAAAATTAAGATCCCAAGGAGGAAGCTTCTTTTGCAAAAAAACCCTTTCAAACACATTTTGACAAAAGAGTGCATTGAAAGAGGATGATCCATGAGAAGATATGGCTGAAATGGCTGATAAATGAACCTTGACAGAGGAATAAGAAAGGCCATGGGATCATAACTCACAAATACTGTAAAACCAGAGAGCAATCCCGAATATGTGATGATTTGCTAATACATGATTTTCTAGAAACAGGCTTTCTTACCTCCATATGTACCTGCGACACATCCTCAGTGAACAGGTGCCTAAAAGGAATTAAGACCCTATCATCTAGGCGGTCAATTGAAATTGATTGATGACAGGACAGCCCTGTTCTTGTGTGAGTTGATACAGTCTGTGAGGAAGCTTGTGGTAAATGCCCTTGGCCATTTCCAAAAGAAGGGGGAACCACCACAGTTTGTGGGACCAGAAGGAAGATACCACAAATGATCTTGGAGGATTCCTTCTGGATCTTCAGAAGTACCCTAGATATTGGTGGAAACGCATACAGGAATATTAATCTCCAAGGAAAAGAAAACGCAACAGTCTTCCACACCTTCCTTCGTGCAGTCCTGTAACAGAATATTGTTAGTTGGCTGTTCAGAGAGGAGGCGAAGAGGTGTACTTGAGGAATACTCAACAGATAAATCAAATCATGGAAGACCCCCCCCCCCCAATCTAGTTTCAACTAGTTTCCATCTGTGGGGGGTCTGCCCTCATCCTGTTCAGCTTGTCTGCCACACAGTTTTGCTCTGGTAATATGTAGAATGGCTACAGAGTGAGACTGTGCTGTGAAGCTATATCCCAGGCTAACATGGCTAGTCTGCAAAGGTGGTATAACCAGGTTTCCCTCTGCATGCTGATGTGCCACATGACTGTAGTATTGTCAGTAACAACTTAGAGAGATCCTGGGTACCAAAGATGATTCAGAGAGACAAATGCCTTGATCAAGCTTCTCTTTGATATTTATGTGCTTGCATCTGTCCTTCTTGTCCCACAAACCCTGCTTTTATCCGTTCTGAAACTGCTCCCCAAGCAATGTCCAAGGCATCTGTGGTGACTGCTTTGGAACAAGGAGGGAGAAGGGTGACTTTTTGAACCAGGAGGGAGAAGGGAAGTCCTGGATTTAAAGACATCTGTTGTCTCCACCAACTGATTTCTCTTCTGACAAACCCCAGCACTGGTATTTGAAAAGCCAAAGGGTGTTGATGCTGGAACCAGGGAGACCTCAGATACCGCTGTATCTTTCTCTTGCGGAGTCTTGCCAGTGGTATTGTGAGAATCATAGAAGCCAAGAAACCTAAAATCCTGGGGTAGTCCCTTGCAGTGACCAAAGTTTCAGTAGAAAAACCTTAGAAATAGATCTAGATATAGCTCTACTTTTTCCTGTGGAAGAAAAGTTCTTTGAACTGAGGTGTTTAGTTGACATCCTAGGAACAAAATTCTGTGTGAAGAAGTTAAGAAAGACTACCGAATTTTTTCTTGGAATCCCAGCTTGTGTAAGAGATCTGTAACCTAAAAGATACATTCCTGATACTTTGAAAAAGACCCTCTGCAAAGATAAGCAAGTCATCTAAATCTGGAAAAATGTGAATACACTATAGCCTGAAATGAGCTATAACTGGAGCTAGACACTTTGAACACTCTTGGTGCAGTGAATAGTTCAAAGGGTAAGGTAGAGAATTGACAATGGGATCCAGACACAAAACATTAAGAAACTTCTGAAGTCTAGATGGGAATAGGGATGTGAAAATAAGCATCTTTTAAGTCTACAGTTACCATGAAAGTTGGAAGAGGAGGTTGAAAAGTGACATCATTCTGAATTTGTGCTGTCACAAACAGGTTTAGGACAGAAAGATCCATAACTGGTCTCCAAATGTTTTCTTTAATTGGCACTTAGAACATTCTTGAATAAAAATCTTTCTCCACCTGGGAAGGAGTTACTGGTTCTATCACTCCTTGGGACAGCATGTGATAAAGAACCGGTGTAAACAAAACAGTCTGATCTGGGGGATGAGGAATGACCCTCTGGAAATGAGGAATTTCCTTCCACTGCCATCTGTAACCTTGATGAGTGACCTTCAGAAAAATGGAGATTCAGACATTCTA
The DNA here is from genome assembly GCF_019279795.1 of Protopterus annectens. Taxonomy (NCBI): domain Eukaryota; kingdom Metazoa; phylum Chordata; order Ceratodontiformes; family Protopteridae; genus Protopterus; species Protopterus annectens. Next base: position 1,819,482,541 of record NC_056737.1, on the reverse strand, counting down.
GAAGAGAAAAAGGGACCAGGGTGGGAGGGGGGTCACAAGGTCTCTTGAATATTCACTCAAACTTGTAACTAACACACACACACACACACTTTGCCATTCCATTTCTTCTTAAATGTCTGTTTATCTGTATTTTGTTGGGACTGTTCATTCTGCTTTTTGCCAAAATTGGATGAGGAGTTAGAAAACTCCTCAGAAAATTTGGAAGAGGAGGACTGAAAAATCTTACAGATTCCTTGGATCACAGCTTAACTCTTTCATCACACTCTTTCAGCACCTCTGCACCTGTACAGCCAAAAATTAAATCTCTATTCAAAGGTGAATTTAAAATCTCATTTTTATCATACGGGAGGGGGTTCCTATCAGTATCTCAAATGCTGACAATATCGAATACGATACTGTTGACGCGAGAATGCCGAAAGTGCAGAACATTGAATGGGTAAACAGAAATCTCCATAAGGGGAGATTTCCATTTACTACAATGTAGTGCGGTCTCGAAGTTGGTATATTTAATTAGCGGGGGTGCAGGGGGGCTTGCCCCCCTGCCTACACCCTTTACTTATTTTTTTTTATATCGGCATTTGAAAATTTAATAGTTCGATCATTTCAGTTCGATATTTTGTGATTCAAACTATTAGATTTTCAAAATGTTGATATAGACCCTATGGGAGGTTCTAAGAACGCAGCCATGCAAACCTCCCCAGAACAATACCAGTGGCCACAGCTCTGGAAGAAGTGTCAACAGAGTTGTACACACACTGAAAGCAACAAGTACTGACCTGTGCACTAGAAGAAAATACATTTAAAGCAGATTTTTCCTCACAAGAAGAAAATGCAGATAAACCATTCCTCATAATTTCTCAGTCAGAGCAAGCTTTAACATAGGGGCCTAACCATTCAAAATTCTGAAACTCAAAGTTGTAGAATTAGAAGTTATGTACCTACCATAACGTTCCATGTTAGTTGTCTTCTCTCGCCTTCTTTCTTGCTGGATGGGTTTGGAGCCGATCCTCGGCTCCGACTCGGCACTTGCTAAGCTCGAGAGTCACTTTTACCAGCTCGAGGCAGCCCCATATCCCATGATGCAAGGCGGTAAATACCCAGATCTCGTTTGGTACCTAGAGGGAAAACTACCTAGCATAAAAACTTTCCACTAAGGAAAGAAGAGCAATTAGCCTAAAAAGGCTGTAAGGGGAAACCAGATAACTAAAAACTATAACTAACTGGTGCCCAAAGAAACAAAATCTTCCAGAGACAAGGGAGATCAAGGTCTGTCCAGGCAAGGGGGACAGGAGGGAGGGTCGCAAGAAAGAAGTCGAGAGAAGACAACTAACATGGAACGTTACGGTAGGTACATAACTTCTAAATGTTAAGTTGTCAATCTCGCCTTCATTCTTGCTGGATGGGACCACGTCCCTAGCACCTCTATCCTGGGTGGCTCAATGGAACAGACTCTTGAGAACCATGGAACCAAAACCGGCTCTATCCCTGGAGGCCAAATCCAATTTGTAATGAGAAACAAAGGTATGAGGAGTGGCCCAAGTGGCTGCTGCACAAATAGTATCTAAGGGTAGCCTAGCCTGAAAAGCTGTAGAAGTGGCTAGGGCCTCTAGTGGAATGTGCCTTTGGTTTTGAGCACAGTTGTTTGCCCCTAAGTTGATAAATGTCAGAAATGGTGGAGGATAGCCATCTAGACAAGGTCACTTTGGAAACAGGGAGGCCTTTCTTATTTTCAGCATAAGAAAGAAAGAGCTGATCAGACTTCCTGAATTGCTTTGTTCTGTCCAAATAGTATCTGAGTTGGCGGTGAACATCTAGATAATGTAATTTTTGTTCCGATCTGTTGGAATAATTAGGAAAAAATACAGGGAGATCAATGGATTGGTTTAAATTTGTTTTTGAAGCAACCTTGGGCAAAAAGGATGGATTAGTTCTCAAGGATACTCTGTCCTTGTGGAAGACCAAATATGGGGGACGAACAGAGAGGGCATGAAGTTCTGACACTCTCCTAGCCGAGGTAATAGCGACAAGGAAGAGTGTCTTCCACGAAAGAAACTTTAGTGAACATGAAGCAGCTGGCTCGAAAGGAGGAAGAATTAAGGATGTCAGCACTAGATTTAGGTCCCATTGAGGAGGAGGACTCCTGACAGGAGGTTTCAGGAGAAAAATTCCTTTCAGAAAAGCTCTACAAAGCTTGTGGAACATAATGTTGTGATCTGCAAACCCGACATGAAAGTTCGAGATTGCAGCCAACTGAACTTTGACCGTGGAAGATGAAGAACCCGAGTGAAGATTTCCGCTAGAAAATCCAAAACTGCATGAACAGAGGCAGTAAAGGGATCTATGTTCCTTGATTTCGCCCAAAGGGAGAAACGTTTCCACTTGCTAGAGTAAATCCTTCTAGTAGAGGATTTAAGGGAAGCTACTATGATATCCCTAACGGGGTTAGAGATCATAGGAAGCCTGGCTAAGGAAGGAAGTGGAGCAACCAAGCTGTGAGGTTGAGAGAGGGAATGGACCGATGCAGCTGACCCGAGTGGTGGATCAGAAGATCTGGCACTGGGTCCAGATGCCACGGCTGCACCAAAAGATGACGATGAAGGAACGGAAACCAAATTTGTCAAGGCCAATACGGGGCAATGAGAATCATTTTGGCTCTCAAAACGGTAGCTTTCTGGAGTACCTGTGGTATCAATGGAAAGGGAGGAAAGGCATAAAGAAGTCGCTGGGGCCAATCTTGGGTAAGAGCGTCTCTGGGGGGATGGCCTGGAAGTGGGAAGAGAGAAGAAGAAGACTGGGCATTTGCCGTTTTGGGGAGTAGCAAAAAGATCGCAACATGGGCGGCCCCACTTCTGAAAAATCTCCTCCACTATAGATTGCTTGAGAGACCACTCGTGAGGCATGAGTATAGCTCTGCTCAATCTGTCCGCTAAAATGTTGGTTTTCCCAGGGATATGCGTTGCTACCAGAAACCGATGAGAGGAGATCGCCCATTGCCAAAGTCTGAGAGCCTCTCGACACAAGGGGTAGGACTTGGTTCCGCCCTGCTTGTTGATGTACCATACTACGGACATGTCCGTGTGAACTGCAATCGTTCCCAAGGGAAGAAAGTCGTTGAGGGCTTGCAATGTTAAAAGCACTGCTCTCATCTCTAGGACATTTATGTGCAGGTGGTATTCGAACGGTTGCCACGTCCCATGAACCATCCTGCCCTGATAATGACCCCCCCCCACCCGATCAGGGAGGCGTCCGTAGTGACTGTGGCTACCGGGGCCGGGAAAACAAAGGGTCTGCCCTGATGGACTTGGGGAGAAGAAATCCACCAGGATAGGTGATTTTTGCAAGTTTGTGTCACCAGGATCTGGTGACGCATGGGAAGCTGTTGGAAGGACCATTGGGTGAACAACATCCATTGAAGGTGAACAACATCCATTGAAGGAGACGCATGTAAAAACGGGCCAAAGGAAGAAGAGTAATGGCAGCTGCCATGAGGCCCAATACTTTCAGGACCAGTCTGGCTTGCACCTTTTTGCTGGCAAGAATGATCCGCACATGGTTTTGGATATCTAGGATTCTCTGGCTTGTGAGGTTTGCTGACATCCGAACAGTGTCTAAATTTGCACCTATAAAAGTAATAGATTGGCAGGGCAATAAGGAGGATTTTTCGTAGTTGACCGAAATTCCTAATTGAGTGCAGAGATTTAGGGTGTAATCTCTGGCTTGGAGAAGTTGATGCCTGGTGGTGGCTGATAGGAGCCAGTCGTCGAGATACGGAAACACCTGGAATCCTTGACGTCTCAGGTGAGCCGTGACCACTGCCATGCATTTGGTGAACACTCTGGGGGCTGTAGTGAGACCAAAGGGCAGGGCTCTGAATTGAAAATGACTGGACCCCAGCCGAAAGCGGAGAAACCTTCTGGAGCGTCTGTGGATTTTTATGTGACAGTACGCATCCTGAAGGTCTATTGAGCACATCCAGTTGTCTTTGCCTAAGAAGGGCAAAATCGATTGAAGTGTGACCAATCGAAATCTTGTCTTTTTCACAGACTTGTTGAGTCTGCTGAGGTCCAATATTGGTCTCCAATCCCCCGTCTTTTTGGGAACCAAAAAGAACCTTGAGTAGATTCCGGGCTCTGAATGGTCTGTTGGAACTGGCTGAATGGCCCTTTTTTGTAGAAGCTTTGATACTTCTAATTTTGCGATTTCCCTTAGACCGGGTGGAACATCTGGAAAGGAATTTTTGTGAGGGAAGGGACTTTCCTCGAAAGGAATCTTGTAACCCTCGGATATGATCGACTGTACCCATTTGTCTTGCGAAAGGGAAAGCCAGGCTTCTGGGTACAGTGATAATCTTCCCCCGACTGCCTCCAAGGATGGACAGTCGGGCAACACCTCAGGGATGCTGGAAGGGCTTGTCAGAGAGAGGCTCTCTGCTGCCCTGGTTCTACGGACCCCCTCTGCCCCTAGGGCGGCGTCTATTATTATTAACCCCTCTGCCTCTAGGGGTAAACTGACCACGTGTGTCCAGCATGACTCCCTGAGATTTTCGGAACCACATCTTTCCCCCCTTCTGTCCTTTAGGGTAAGGCCTAGAAGGGGTGGAAAAATGGACTCCTACGGCAGAAAGAGTCTTGCCGTCTTGCTCACACCTGGTCAAAGTATCCTTCACCTGAGGACCAAACAATGTTGACCCATCGAAGGGAGAGTTTGTGAAGGATGCCTTAAAGGGATCTGCAAAATTCCAGAGCCGCATCCAGGACTGACGTCTAAGAGCCACTCCTGTCCCTGCAGCTCTACTCACTCCATCTGCTGCATAAGAAATTAGCCGCATGGAGGAGTTGGTTATGGAGTTAAGGATTCCTAGCTGAGAAGCAATCTTATCCTGAGCACCTGCAGCCGAAGGATCCTGTAATACTTCACCTAATTCTTTATGGATTTCTCTTTGAAGTCTGGTGAAGTGACATAAATAATTCAGCGAATGCATGGCAAAGGTCGCTGAGGAAAAACATCCGCTTACCATACCTGTCCATGGTCCTAGAATCCTTGTTAGGAGGATGGACTGATACGGAAGGATCTGCAAGTTCCTTCTTGGTGGCGGCCGCCACCACCATGGCATCAACAGGGACACCTTTTGTAAGAAATTGTTTCTCGGAAGGGGCTGTAATAAATTTAGAAGGCCTCCTGGGAACTGGTTCCACGGAATCAGGAGATGCCCACGCCTTCCGAGCTATCACCTCCATGAGGGGGTCAAAAGGCGGAGACACCCAGGAGGTGGAGGGTCGAGATCCAAACGCCTCTAGGTATACCGACTCATCCTCGGAGGGATTAATGGAGGGCCAGTTTCCCCTCTGTTTTAGGAGTTCTAGGATGTCTGAAAAAGAGACATCCTCAGAGGGGGATCTTGGGGACCCCTCCGACTCATCTAAGTCGGTATCTGAAGTTGTAGACTCAGGGGAGTCTAGGTGCTTCCTCTTACAGGTCCTCTTCCGGAGGATCTCCTGACGGATCAGGAGAATCCTCGGAAGAGGGGGTTCTTCCCAGTGGGGAAACCTGAGGCAGTGGATCTCTCGGTCCGGGAGCAAGAGAGTGGGAAGAGACATCTACAGGCACCATAGAGGGAGGAGCTAAGGGGATAGACTGCTGACTGAGCCCGGGGGCCAGCACACTCCTCAACACCTCGAAGGCTCCCCTCCCAGGGAGATCCGAGAGACCCCGCTCCGAAGAAACAGGGGCTCCCGGGCCCACTGAAAGGGAAGGCTCCGAGGCAGATGTCAGAGCAGAGCTCACCAAGGCCAAAGCCCCGAGGGGAAGAGCAGGGTCGGACAAGGGTCCGATGCCACTCACCCCCTCGGAGCAGACCAGGGAAGCCCGACCACCAGATCCCTCCAAGGAAGGTCTCGAGGAGGAGATGAGTAGAAGCTGAAGGAGCAGAAAGGGGTGGTATCTGTCCCGCAGCCGTAGCAGTGACTATTCCAATAGACTCCGGCTCCGAGCTCTGGAGGAGAGTCGAAGGAGGAACTTAAAGAGGGTGTGAACTAGTAGTCGTCTGTTGAGACGGACTATGAAGCATTTGGGCTAGTGCCTGTGATTTTAACAATCTGCTTACCACTCTCTCCAAATCATGGTCTGAGAGCCTGGAAGACCTAGATGATCGGCTCCGATGGCTCTGCTCCGAAAGAAGAGGAGTGGTCGGAGCCGACAGTATCGGCTCCAAAGAGGGAGACCTGGACCGCTTCCTCGACGGAACCATCGGAGCCAAAGAACCCTCGGTTCCAGACGGAGCCAACAACTTATCGGCTCCAAGCCTGGTCAAAGATGTATCGGCTCCGACCGGAGCCGATACAGGCAAGGAAATAATGGTATCGGAGCCGGCCGGCGCCGATACCGAAGCCTTAGACACATGATGGTCGGAGCCGACACCAATGTGGCAGTTAAAGTATCGGCACCGATAGCCATCGGTGCCGAAGATTTAGTCAAAATAAGATCGGCTCCAGCCGAGCGATCTCGACTCAAAGGAGTCGGAGCCAGGCGAGGCTTAGTAGCAGAAGCCTGGGCCTTGGAGGTCTTAGAGGGCTTACCCGAAGCAGACTTGGCCGGGGAGCCCTCCGGTTTAAGTAGTCCTCTCAAAATTAATTTATTTCTCCTTTCCTGCAGGACTCTCTGGCTGAAAGAGTGACAAATAGCACAGGAGTCCTGCAGGTGGAGAGGTCCCAGGCAATAGATACAAGAAGTGTGACCGTCTGTCAGAGACATCTTCTGACAGCACGAGTCACACTTCTTGAAGCCTGAGACCCTCTGTTCTTTGGACATAGTGAGCGCACACACAGTCCCAGATTCAGAAAATGTAACTTAAAATGGGGAAAAATAAACTCACACACACGCCCTGACAGGAAGGGATGGGAGAGGATAGAAGGCCCGACTAAGTAAAAACAACTAAGGAAACAGTAAACTAGGAGCTAGAGACCCTAAAACTATCTAAAAGTGACAAATACACTAATATATGAGAGAAAAAGGAGGAATGGGGTGACTAATATTTGAATAACAAATTACTTACCAAGAGCTGGTAAAAGGAGTACCTTATCAGCGAAGCGGCAAACGAGATCTGGGTATTTACTGCCTTGCATCATGGGATATGGGGCTGCCTTGAGCTGGTAAAAGTGACTCTCGAGCTTAGCAAGTGCCGAGTCGGAGCCGAGGATCGGCTCCGAACCCATCCAGCAAGAATGAAGGCGAGATTGACAGCTTAACATGTTTAATTTTTTTCCCATACTTATCAATAATTTTCCTATCCTTCACAATAAGAGCAAGATTGGAGTTTATTAATTGTTTAGCACAGTGGGATCAAGTAAAGGTATAGCTTCTGGGTCAGGTTTGGGAATAGTATATAAAAACTTTAAAAATACTGAGGAACTTCATACGTCCTATCTGCCTTTTGAGGGGAGACGGGAAATGGCTGACTATCAGAAAAAATATGCCAGTAGTAATACACACATCCTCTAAAAGTAGACAAAACAAAGTATGTGTGTAGGTTGTGGAAATTCCTTTTGTAACAACTCATAGTATGTTCTGAGTGACTGAGAAAACTCAGTGTTCTACCACTGAAAACACTGGCACATTCTAGCAATAGCCTAAGAGAAAGAGATTGAGAAACCTACACAGGAATAATCAGAAACTGAGCTCTCCTCGAAATCTGAATCAGACATCTGAGGAGAAAACCCTGTATGTGTGTCATTTCAGCTTCCTGTTCAGATTCAAATTCTTGAATTTCTTCAGGAAAAGAGGTATCCTTTTTTATCATAAACTATTTTACAAGAAGGATCAATAGCCTGAATGAAACCAATAGCCAGACTTGGTTGACTACTCCTGTCTAAGGAAATTTAATGAGGAAAAAACACATGTTTTGTTTTCTATTTCTTTTTGACAAGAAAAATGAGGCTAACTGTGTTACTAATGGCAGCAGCAGATTCTCCACAGCATTCAGACACAGCAGGGAAGCCTTCCCTGTTCCCCTCTCCCAAGACTGACAAGAGTGGCTCAACCCTTGCTCACAGAAGGGATCTGAACAACCGCAGAGGACATGCTGAGGCAAATTGCTAGCCTGCTGTGGTGGCCAAGGCTGTTTGCTTAACTTTTTTCTTTTTGTAGCTTGAAGAATGACTGACCATGAGACTGGTAGTTTGTTCCACGGTAAAGCTGAAAATTCTGCCTCTTTCCCAGGCAAGACAAACAGAAAACACAGTAAAAAGAACATTAAAACTCTTTGCCAGCCCCAAAAAGGTAAAATGAACACAATATTTACACACACACACACACACACACACACACACACACACACACACAAAGGTTTTCAGTTACTTTACACAACTTTGAAACTTACAAGAAAAAAGAACACTCACATTTGAAAGTATAATGTAGTCTCATGACAGTCCATTAACAATATTAATTCTTAGCTTTAAGATAATTTTCCAGAAGAGGAATGTGATAAAACACAAACAATATTTAGACAATGGAAGGATTTTCCCTAAAGGAAACTTATCTGCCCAGCAAAGGAACAGCACCAAGCTGACTGTTGATCCTCAAAAACCTTAGAGTTGTGTACCCTTTTACAGCAGTAAACCCTGGGAAGGGGGGGGGGTATTGGTGCCCAAACCTGCCTTAATCAGCTCATCTTGAGCTGTCTGACAGTTTAGGCACCTGGAAGGTGATCTAAAGCTTGGGAAGCTAGCCAGCTGTTATACCTTTGGCAGGACATAACCCATATATCTCTGGGCAAGACCACAATCCAATTGTAGATTGCTACAGATCCTCCACCATGCCCCAGGATTCACACTCCTCATTTCTTGATACACTGGAAAATATTAGGGTACAACACTCCTCATTTCTTGATACACTGGAAAATATTAGGGTACAACCCAACACCTTAATAATGGGCAATTTCAACTACCCCACCATTAACTGGAAAAACTACTCCGGTACCAATTCTTTTGCTCACCCTTTTCTGGAATTCATAAATTCCAATACCTTGGATCAACTTATCCACACCCCCACCAGGGGCAGCAATATCCTAGACCTGGTCATTACCAACATGGGCGACCAGTGTTCCACACCAGAGGGTAATTCCTTGCTGGTCAGATCCAACCACAAAGCTAATCACCCTAGACATCCACATCCCGCCCCCATCCCCCATTAGGGAAAACACTGTAAAAATTTCTCCAAAGCCAACTTCATGCTTCTTAAGACAGAAGTGGCAAACTTCACAACATCCATGCAGACAAATAAGGTACGACTGCTGAATCCTACACATATGCACATTATCAATACTTACACAAGTGCATGGATCGTGCTATCCCTAACAAAACCAAGATGCTATCCCCCAAAAAAAGGAAGCCAATGTGGTGGTCCCCTGCCATAAACAAACTCTACAACAGAAGAAATAAACTGTTGCAAAAAGAGTAAAATCCCATGATTAGAGGAACTCCCTGGTCAGCCTCAGTAAGAAGCTGTGATCCCTCATAAAATCCTCCAAAGCTAGTTACGAAAACAAAATTGCCACTGATTCTAAAGACAACCACAAATCATTCTATAGCTATGTCAAGAATCTCAATGGCAACACTCAGATCTGCTCTGAGTTACAGCACAATGGCACTAAATATACAGAACCAACTGATATTGCTAACATCCTGGCAGATAGGTTCAGTGCTAACTTTATCCCCCCTCTCACCCCCTAATGGGCCTATCTCTATACCGGAAGAATGCAAAGTTCCTGTAATCACGGCTGCACAGGTAAAAACACACTCTCCAAAGCAAAGCACACAGTATCCATGGGACCTGACAATAGGCTGCGTTCTACACGAACTACAGAACGAACTGGCACCCCACCTAAGTACCATGTTCAATCATAGCCTCACCTCAGGCTTTGTGCCCATTGAATGATGCACAGCAACGGTTATCCCACTCCACAATGGGGGAGCCACCACGGGCCCCGGGAACTACCGCCCCATTAGCCTGACGAGCCTGGTCTGCAAGGCCATGGAACGTATCATCATGGAACTTATAAACAAAAACAGTGGTAATCTCCAAACTCTGGACCTCACCCAGTTCGAGTTTGTAAAAGGCAGCTCATGTCTGCTAAACCTGATAGACTTCATTGAAGCAGTCACCAAAGCTGTAGACGAGGGTAAGGTGGTTCACACAGCCTATCTAGATCTCGCCAAGGCTTTTGACACTATCCCCCACTCTGGAATTACAGATAAACTCACTAAACTAGGTATAAACCCCTGTCACAAGATGGACTGCCAACTGGCTCACTGACAGAACCCACACTGTGAAAGAAGCAGACTCCAAATCCAACTTCAGACCAGTGACAAGTGGAGTACCAGAGGGTTCAGTCCTGGGTCCTCTCCTGTTTGGTATCTACTTCTCTGAAGTACAGGCTAACATAACTAGGGGCAATAATCGAAACTCCTAACGATGTGGACATCCTACAAAAGGGCTTCACTGAAACAGATGCCTGGTGTTAAAGCCATGGCCTCAAGTTCAATGCCAAAAAGTGCATTGTCATCCCCTTTGGTCAAAACTCTGCACCCATGAACTACCACACAGGTGGTAGTCTACTTAACACCGAACATATAAGAAACTTTGGGACACAGGTGGACAGTAATCTCACCTTTGATAATCACATCGCCACAGTAGTCAGGAAATCCTTCTACATGGCACACCATCACAAAAGGTTTCTCATCTGGGAAAAAAGAGGTCATTGTTCCCCTATACTCGTCACTCATTATCCCAATTACAGAGTACAATGCTCCTTTTGGTATGTACCTCACAAGACGTCTACAACAACTGGAAAGGCCCCACAAATACCTCACAAAGAGGATTACCAGCCTCAAACAGATGCCCTACGCAGACTGTCTCAAAAAACTCCAGCTTTACTCCGTTGCATATCGCCTACTCTGAGGCGATCTCTGCCTAACATACAAAGCTATGTCAAACCCAGAGCTGTTGGACATGCTCCACTTAAAGAAATCCCAATCCCTTTGAGCTACACACTCTAGGGACCTAAACCTTGTCACCACAACAAACAGAATGTGCTGGAGGGACAGATTCCTGTCCCAGAGACTTTCATACTCTGGAACAAACTACCTATTTATATCAAAGCTCCTCATTAGCACTCTCCAAGAAAAATTTGATGATTGGATGGGAAATAGGAAATGCACTCTGGGGATCACTTCTGTGGCTCTGCTTGACCAGGGCACAGGAAAATAATTTTCTTGGGTGGCGAAAGCCAGGGTACTTTTTTGGCTAAGCTTATATAGGCCCTACAGCCAATAGCCTAGTACCTACCAATGAAACTACAGCTAAGGCTTCTGCAGCAGTGATCAATATGATGAGCATCAGAAGAAACTACAGCTCAGTCAATACTAGACTTCATGAGTATAAGACTATCACCTAAGAGGTATGGGAGCTACAGTAAGGGAAGTTCTCAATATTCTTGTCTATTTCTGAAACTTGAACCCTTAAAATTTCCATGTAGGGGAAACGAGGGGGAAGAGATCCTCACCTAACAAGCTCTAAAAGGGGATAGCCTTGGGTCAGTCAACTCAAGAATCAGTCTCGGGCATCAGGCCTCTGACAGTAAAGGCTGCAAAAGTCAAAGGAAAAAGCAGGGTCACAACAGGGTTGTGCAATTCTTATCACCCCATTTTACCTAAGGGTGTGCTCTTGCACTTACAAAGACAAGTGCAGACAGACACCAAAACAATATATGCATATTCTAGATCTGGGTCATCTCATCTACATGGTTCTAAATGACACAGGCAGAACCACAGTAGTCTCAGCTTTATCTGACAACTCTTCCTAAGGCTTGAGGGAGCTCAGATGAGTAGACCTCCCGATCCAGAGCTCAACAACAGAGTCTTCACAAGGTTGCCCCAATGACTGCTGCAAGTTAACTCGATAAGCAAAGTTATGTTCCAGAAACTCAAAAGTGGGGGAGTCAGTTTAGACACCATTGTACATATTTCCGAATGAGTATGCTATGGGTGCACTGCCATGACTTTTCTCATCATTGGTTGAAGATGGAAAAGTGTGATGCCTTCTCATCAACGGGAAGCTCAACATTTCTAGGAATGAAAGGCTACCTCATAAGTAGTCTTTGTTAGAGGAGATTCTGAACAAAGCTAGGCCTCTGATTTCCTTCCTTTACCCAAATATTCTAGCAGTGACCCAAGATCAGAACCCTGTGCTGAGCACCCTCCAAAGGGTCTACACCTTTAAAGAGATGATGAAGGCTTCAAATTTCTCTGTCTCACCAATGGCTGGCCTGTGACTATCCAATGTGAAGTAACAGGCACTTGTAAAAGTGCTTCATATGCTGCAGTTATGCTGCTTTTGCAAGAAGTACAAAGTGTTGCTATGCTTTTCTGGTTAGTGAACAATTAAATGTAGGAACACTGAGAAAGTTTTTGCACTTTAGGCAAATGTGAATGCTTTCTTGTAGTAAATATTAGGTTCAAAATCTAAGTATAAATTGGTGCAAAAGAATGGTGACAGCAGTGAATAAACTTGACCTTGTAGTCCAGCATGCGATGCTATGATATACGTGTCCAAGCACAACAGCTTGAGAAAATTCTGAACTACATTAAGATGGGAGAGTGGCCTAATGGTTAAGGTGTTTGCCTTACAAACATAAGGTGCAGGGTTTGAGTCTCACGAAGGATAATTGGCTAGGCTTAAAATGTCTCACAAGGGCAATTAACCTAGTATTAATCTATGAACCTATGGAGATATTAAAAGAGGAACAAGAATAAACGAGGACAATGGATCTGAAGCTAGGTAATCATCTTTCTTAAAGTCATGACAAACCTACGTTAGAATATTTGTTAAGCTTGATTCTCACATGTAAATTGAAAAACACAATACATCACTAACAGGCAGGGGACTCTGATTTATGGTTCAAAAAAAAAAAAATAAAATTTCCATTTTCAAGAGATGAAATCTGGAAATTCCACTCATGAATTTTAAGCTTATTTTTTCAGTCTTTACTTTACCCAGATTTCATTACCATTTTAGTAGATCTATACATATGCAAAATTAAAACAGATTTTGTGTACAGAACTCTCAATGATGTAAGCTGACAGGATCATAAGTAGCAAATAAAAGAAATGGCGCTTGTGCTGAATTGGTGGTCTTGCCTAAAATGCCAAATTCAATAAAAATCATTTATTTTTCCTTTACTTGGACAGTACAAACATAGAACTTACCAATATTTTCCATGGAAAAGTGGAAAATCAGTGTCCCTCCTGACAGGATTTTTGATGTGCAAAATCATATGAGAGACTGCTTAACAAGCCAGAAAGCCCGTATGGGGTGCTAAGGGAATAAATGAAAGTTATGTACTTATGGATCCATCCAGATCTGACCTTTGTTCTTTTTTCAAGAGCTTGGATTCAGAGCTCTGACACCTCCCCTACATAATTCCTTCTAGTCCCCAGATTACCTCGGATCGATTTTTCTAGCTTGTAGCTGGTACTACACCTGGTGATACCAACACAGACCTAGCAACCTATAACTGAATAACAAGGGAGAGAAGTAACAGCTACTGGCTGTCAAAAAAAAACAAGATCCATGTTCAGGTCCAACCAATCAATCAGGAGCCAGAAAAGTGACAATTCAGGAAGGGGGAATGGAGGGAGGAATGTTGAGCAGGATGGGTTAAGACAACACGGATCTAGCATTATGGTAAATGCATAACTTTCTTATCTGATGTTGCCTTTTACATCTGAATCAACAGTTGGGATGGATTCCCAAGCTAGCAAAGTACCTGGGCTGTCTCATGGAGGGATATTCTAAAGTATGATGAAGTCAAAGATGTACAAGAACTACATTGTAGGTATGAACTGTAGACCAAATAGCTGCAGCACAAATCTCATCAATGTGAATTCTAGTGAAATAAGCAGTAGAGGCAGCCATAGCTCTAGGTGAATGAGCCTTTGGTTTGCCAGATAAAGTTACTAATTTTTTTTTATAAACAAAGGAAATACAGTTGTAAAGTCACCTGGGCAAGATCACTTCAGAAACTCCTTGCCCCAATTTTGTCTTTGAAAAGGAAAGAAAAAGCTGATTTGACTTTCTGATATCCTTTGTGTGATGTAAATAAAACCTGAGTTGACTATGAATATCCATCAAATGTAGAGTATATTCCCCTTTACAGGAACATTTTGGAAAGAACACTGGTAGGTTGACCATCTGATTAAAATTCACTTTAGAGTTCACTTTTGGTAGAAAATGAGGATTAGTTTTGCGAGGTTACCCTAACCTTATGAAACAGATGATAAAAAGGTCTGCAAGACAATGTTTGCAGCTCAGAAATCCTTCTAGTTGAAGTAATCGCTAGTAATGCAGAATTAATTCCAGCCCTTCTTCAGGTAAATAAAACATAAATGTATTTGCATTGTTGCCCTCTACATCCCTCCTGGAGACAACGTCCCAATCCTTGAAGATATTTTCTCCTGGTTTTCTGCCAATATCACCAATGAAACTATAATTCTGGGTAACGTTAACATTAATTGGGCCACAATTCAGTCTCCAATCAACCCCCTAAATATAAATCTTACAATTTCACTCAACTTATTAACTCTACAACCAGACCTTCCAAAGACGTCCTCTCTGGAAACATCCTAGAATGGATTCTAATCTCCCATCCCCACTACTTCTCTGATAGCAGTACCCTTCCTGACCCACTAGGTGACCACCTTCCAACTTTTAGCCATCGTCTTCCCTCCTCCCTTCATCTGTCCCACACCTATACCTCTACTCAGTGCCTAAAAAATTTCAACCCAGATGCATTTATAAATACACTAAAAAGAACAAACTGGAACCCACTAAAAACGTTATCCCTAGCGAATGCTGTTACATACTTCAACACAACTTTCTTAAACTTGCTAGATTCCTTTGCCCCCTGTAAAACAAAACAGATAAAAAGTAACCACGTCCCATGGTTAATGAAGAATACCTTAGCCATCATGCGATTCCGAGATAAAGCTTGGAAAATCTACCAAAAAAGTAAGTCCTCCACCACCCTTTAGTGAATACAAAACACTTCGCAACAAGGTAAAAAAAAAAACTTATCACAATCCACAAACCCTATTTCTCCACTCTCCAAACAAACTGTAAAAATTATGGGATGAAATCTCCTCTCTCCTTGATCCTGGTAAAAAAAAAAACCCTGCCCCAATCCAAATGCCTCTGACCTGGAGTTAGCTATTCAATTCAACTCT
Organism: Protopterus annectens; assembly: GCF_019279795.1. Lineage (NCBI taxonomy): Eukaryota > Metazoa > Chordata > Ceratodontiformes > Protopteridae > Protopterus > Protopterus annectens. The sequence continues at coordinate 1,819,467,266 of NC_056737.1, read as the reverse complement.
TTCGTCACTGACTCCATAGCCAAGAATTCAGCTCCCTCTGATTCACATCCACATACTCCTTTCTCCTCTTGTATCTCCAGCCCCCACACTCCTCCCTTCTCCATGAACCCCATCCCTATCTGTACCATAAAAACACTTATTCTAAACCTGAAACAATGCTTAATGCACCCGATGACATACCCCTCTTACTTCCTCAAAACAACCACAGAAGCCGTTGCCTTCCCTATCTGCATACTAATAAACTGATCAATTTCAGAAAGCCACGTTCCCCAGCTCTGGAAAAAAGCATTCATTATTCCACTACACAAAGGGGGCAACAACAATGATATCACCAACTTCTGCCCAATTACTATCTTATCTCCTACTTCTAAACTTCACGAAAAATGTATCCACCTACAACTTCTACCTTATCTCATAAATAATAACTTTCTTACTTCCACCCAGCATGGATTCTGACCCAGCCATAGCACCACTACCGCTTTCCTCTCCTTCTTAGAAACCGTTAACAAGGCCCGTGATTCTGGTTATATCGAGTCTACTCTCCTCTTAGACCTCTCCAAGGCCTTTGACACCATCTCGAATAACCTTCTCCAAGACGGTGTCGAAGGCCTCTCCAAGGCCTTCAACACCATCTCTAATAACCTTCTCCTCACTACACTTTCTAAACTAAATTTATCGCATTCCTCTATCAACTGGTTCACCAGTTATCTATCAAACAGGCAGCAAGTAGATAAGTGGAAAAAAGCTACCTCACCTTTCCTGAATACTCTCACTGTTGTGCCACAGGGTTCAATTCTAGGTCCCCTTCTATTCAATATTTACATAAACGACTTCCATCATGCCAGCCCTAATGCCAACCTCATTCAATATGCCGACAATTCAAAGATAGTCTGCTCTGCCACCTCCATGTCCTCATTAACAAAACAAACCCAAGATGCCTTCTCTTTACTGAACAATGGATGCTAGATAACCATCTAGCACTCAGTGCAGCCAAGACCAAACTCATGTTATTTACCCCTTCTAAAACCACCATCCTAGACTTCAACTCTTTCTCCATCACCAGCTAAAATAATACACCTCTTGAAATAGTCTCCTCTGGAAAACTATTAGGATTCCTCATTGATGAGCAGCTAAAATTTGATAGCCATCTCTTAGTAAATATTGCAAAAACCCATAAGAATCTTGGTATGCTTTACCGCCACAACCGTTGCATCTCTTCTTCCACCAGGCTTGTTCTCGCTAACAGTTACCTTATACCATCCCCTCCTATATGGCGCCTGCATCCTTACTAATCTGCAATCTTCCCTCAAATCAAAACTCTCCTTGTTACTATAAAATTTCAAAATTTGCAACAGGCCACAGATCCTCTACCCATCACTGCATTGCCTTACATCAACTAAATTGAGTTCCCCAATTACCTTACCTATATTCAACTTATCCAAGCACGCAAACTTATTTTCAGCCCCACTCGCTGCCCATCCATTGCCACTACCTTCCAAATTTATCTCCCTGTCAGGCCTCTAAGATCAAACTTCCAAAATTTAATAGAAGTACATAAATCTGCCCGCCCAGCAGTTAAACATCTTCTATCCTTCTCACTAGCACACCACTGGAATGGTCTCCCGCCTCTCATCCGGACCACCAATAGTCTCTCTGCCCTTAAAACCTTGCTCCATTCACACCTAACTACACAATGGGAATGTTCTTGCTCCCATCCTACATAACTTCCCTGACTATAGTCACTCTCTATAAGCTAACCTATCCATGAACCACCACCTATAGTCTTATAATGCCTAGCAACAAATTATGTGCATTAGCATATTCTCTGGAACTTAATTTGTCTGTAACAAATTTTTTCTTAAATGCATTGTACTAATTTGCTCCTGCAAATACCAATTTTTCTGTAACTTTGTTATTTTGTATTTTTCTAATTCTAACGCATGTGTAATTTTTGTAATTTTGCAAATTGTAATATTTGTACTTCTTCCGGTGCTTTTCTCCCCAGGACTCCATTGAAAACAGACTCCCAATGGACTATCCTGGCAAACAAACTGCAAATAAAATAAATAAAAAAGATAATTTTCCAAATAAGGAATAGTCAATCAGGGGAAAAGGTGGGAAGGTATATAGGAGACCAGAGGGCTAATTGTGGACTAGAGCATCCTCAGTGATTGTTCCTATGAAAGGATCAATGCAATGTAGCTTCTAGCTTTTGCATTTGTTGTTTAGATGGGAAGCAAAAAGATCACAGCAAGGCTGGCTCCAGCAACTAAAAATCAGTGTCGCTACTTGACGGATTGAGGGACCTATACCTCTCAACTTCTTAGATCAAAAAATCTGGACAAAGCCATAAATAATGAGGGGACAAATGCCCAAAAATAAGGACAGTTTTTAAATATTGCTCTTACACACTTAGAAAGTTGATAGAATAATAGTTTTTTTTTTTTTTTGTTAGCATGAATTTTCTGATGGGTATAAAGCATGAAACTCAAATGTTTGTCATTATTTTCTGTCTTCAGTCTTTAATGAATCGCCAATAATTTGCTGGAAACCACAATTTTATGAAAAACAGACCAAAAATATGAGGCAAAAATCTGTACAGTTGAGAGGTATGGAGGGACCACTTGTGAAGTAAAAGAACAGACCTGTTCAGTTTGTCCATCAAAACAGTGGAAGTCTCTAGGATATGCATTGTGACCATAAAGTTTCGAGAAGAAACTGCCCACTGCCGCAGTCTCATGGCTAATGGGTATGAATGGGTTCCTCCTTGCTTGTTTATGCATCAGACTACTACCATGTTGTCTGACTGTATTGTTATCACACCCTCGGGAAGGGAGTCCCGAAAAGCCTGCAACACTGAGGACTGCCCTCATCTGTAAGACATTGATAGAAGAGTGGCCTCTTGTCTTCCACCATGTGCCTTGAATCATCTTCCCCTCACCCTAGAACAGAAGCATATGTGTCACAGTGGTTATCATGAGAGGAATGGTGGATGGCTGACTTCAAGTTACTACTGGGGAGCTCAATCTTGCCCGAGGTACCGGTGTGATTGATGCAGCCATGGAACCAGAAATCATAGGGCAAGTCTTGCTGGAGGGTTGAGGTTAGAAAATACCTGTAAAACTATTGGACACACAGACGGAGTCATGGATTGTGGAAGTCCAGCTATCTGTGTAGTTGAGTCCAACTGACATGAGCTCTACAGTTTATGCTGGCATGAGCTGCCTTTTGGCAAGGTTGATCATAATTCTCAATTACAAGGCAAAATGGAATTAGTAGATCTCTGCTGGTTGCAGTGAGGAGCCAGTCATTCAATTAGGGGCCTGAGATATGCCTGCACAAATGCCATGCATTTGGTAAACACCCTGGGGGCTGTGGTGAGACCAAAGGGCAGTGCTCTGAACTGAAAATGACCGGCTCCCAGATGCAAATGGAGAAATCTCCCGGACTGCCTTTCTATCTTGATATGATAGCAGGCTTCCTGGAGATCTATCAAATACATCCAGTCATCCTTCCTCAAAAGAGGCAGAATGGAATGAACTGTGATGAGAAACACTGTCTGTTTCACAAACTGATTGAGATAGCTTAGAACCAGAATGGGCCTGAGGTGCCCACTTTTCTTCAGAACCAAAAAAAACAAATAGTCTCAGGAGCATTGCTGGTGTGGTGGGACCTCCTGGACGACTTGCTTTTCTAGAAGCTTTGTAACTTCAACTGCTGCCCATTCCATCTGACTGGATGGAACATGGGGAATTCTCCTTGTCTTCTGTGGTGGGGAAACAAAGGGAATAATGTAGCTTATGGTGATTTTTCTCTGCACCCAGGAATCTTGAGGGATGGCCCAACAGGCATGAGGGTGCAGGGGATAAGCACCCCCCCCCCGCTGCCTCCAGAGTGTGGCAGTTGGGCAGCAATTCAGAAGCACTGGAAGGGTTTCTTGGTGAAGGGATCTTGAAACCCTTGGTTTTGTGGACTGACTCTGCCCTATGGAGACTTCCACTAAAGTTATTTCCTAGTCTGTAATGTAGGGGTGGGGGGAGATCTGTTGGCAGAAGTGTCTTGGGCAAAAACCTGGGACTGTCAAAACCACATTTTTCCCATCCTTTTGGTTCCAGGAAAAGGTCCTTTTGTGGGTGGAAAAACATATACCATCTGCTGACAAGTTCTTGCTTTCCTGTTCACTTCTGTTAAGAGTTTCTTTAACCTTTGATCCAAAAAGCATTGAACTATCAAAGAGAGCATTAATGAAGGACGTCTTAAAGCCTTCTACAAAGACACACGGACATACCCATACTTGGAGGCGAATAGCAATGCCGCTACCTGCTGCCCTTGCTTTGCCATCAGTTGTGCCAGGGAGCAGATGCATGGACATGTTGGTCACAGACTGTGCAGTAGTTAGCTGTGACTCCTCTGATTTTTGGATATCAGCAAACTAATTACGCAAGAGTGATTTTGACAGTTTCTTGGTCAAGTTCCTCAGAAAAGAGTCATGTGGGTCAAATAGTTCAGCATTCAGAGTGCAAATATCACTGAAACATAAATCTGTTTCCCAAGTCTATCCAACCCCCTAGATTCCTGGTTTGGGAGATGAACAGAGGTGCTCTCCCCCAACAGCTCCCTCTTGGTGGCTGTCACAACAACCATGGCATCTACCAGGGACCTTTACACCAATAGTACTTGTTCTTACGTGCAGCCTATTGGATAGGCTTCACCACATCGGATTTATTCCAGGCCCACTTAGAAACTAGGTCTACTAGCTCATCAGTGGCCAAAACTATCCAGGTGGTAAGATGAGCCAGATCCAAAAGGCTTGAGGAATACAAACTTCTCTATGGAGGGGGTTCTGGTGGACCAACCCCCTCTCTGCTTCATCAATTCTAGAATATTAAGAAAGGAGACATCTCCTAGAGGGGATCTTGGAGATCCTTCCTCTTTGTCGAAATCACTGTCTTTCTTGACAGACTCCATGGAGGAGTCCAGATGCCTTCTTTTGCAGGCCAGTTTCCTATGGACCTTCCTTAAGGGGACTTCCAGGGAAAGGTCAGAATTGGAAGGGAAGCTCGCCAGGACAGAACCCTTGAGACTTAAGGAGGATGACTGCCCCTATTAGACAGGATGAGCAGACAGTCACAGAATCCGGGGGGGGGGGGGAGACACCTCTTTTCTTGACCTGAAGAGGACCCTCTCAAAAGCCATGAAAGCCAAAGCTGAGACTGGGCCAAGCTGCAGCTCCCTGTACTGAGGATGACAGAGAAGGAACATCTCCAGCCCATATCCAATTTGACTCTGTGACATACAACTAAGCCAAATTGTCCAAAAGCTGAAGCACTCAGGAGCAATGATAGCTCCAAAAATTTTGAAGTCAAACCTGAACTCGGGCTCCGACAGTTTGTCACCGAGACCCATTCCAATCCAATGTTACCAGAGTTGTGAGGGTGAAGGAAAACAGTGGAGTTGAAGTTGACAGTGCGTTCGGCGTCAATGCAGGTGCCCTGTGGGGATAACTCAGAAGAGTGGGCAGGAGAGACTAGGATCTGAAAGAAGAAATCTGAGAAAAAGGTAATTTAACCCTGTCATCCAGCCACAGGAACCAGAGCCCTCGAATCATGTCTTGATCCCTCAAGTGGCAAACAAGATCTGAGGTAATATGGGGACTACATGGAATAATGGATAGGGGAAGATTCAGGCCCTGGATTCAAGCTCTTGGAAAAGAAGCACCAAGGTCAGATCTGTTCAGATCTGATAAACCACCTTTTCTTTTGGGCAGGAAAGACAATATTGGATACAGGAATAGTCAAAATCACCAAATAAGCTGATCTTTCAGAGGTCCCTCTACATACTTCAAGGCTGGTCAAACAAGAAAATACATTGGAGCTGCGCCATGTTCAAATCACCATAGGCAAAATCCAACACCACTTCCTTGAAAGGTATTGGTCCCCCTCTATGACCCACGAAACCCATACCATGTATGTAAACTTCCAAAACTAAGAACCAGGAACCAAGCACCAAAGCACAGTCCACAAATACACTTTATACAATACAGTTCTGATGAAGTTTTGTGTTATAAGCAGACGAAAGTACTTAGTTTTGAAATAAATTTATACTTTTCCTGTGTTGGCCTGTCGCATGCTGTATTTGTGGACTATGTATTTAAATCTACTAGAAACACTAACCATCCAACCCAATACCATATTCATGGGTGACTTTAATTACCCCACTATTAACTGGGAATCCTATATGACACCAAACGTACAGGCACAGAGATTCCTGGATTTTGTAAACACAAATTCCCTGGACCGCACAGTCAATACATCAACCAGGGGTGCAACCATACTGGATCTGGTCCTCACTAATATGGGAGAGTGCCATACACCCCCTACTGTAATGTCAGACCAGACCAAAAAATAGTCTCCTTTGAAGTAAAAAATAAAACCCGGACCCCCAGCTAAACCTGGAATATTCAGGAACTAATCAAACCTCCTGCTATTCAGTGATAACCTGGCAAAATTTCAAGCCTCCATTAACTCTGACAGCACTGCTGTCTATGCAGAACTGTTCACAGAATCCCTGTACAAGCAAGTTAATAGCTGCATACAGGCAGCTGTACCCACCAGGATGAAGTACAGAACTAATTAAAAAAAAAGAAACCACCAAGTGGAATCACAAAATCAACAGGCTGTATAACAGAAGGAAGAAAATCATGGCAAAAATTATGAGGTGCAGCACCCAGCAGAATAAAAGCACTCTCATCAAACAAAAATTCAGTGGACAAATACAGTCCACCAAAGCCAAATTTGAGGTAAGTTTGGCCTCCCAGGCCAAGGACAACCAGAAAGCATTCTTTAGCTATGTCCACAACCTCAAAGGCAATACACAATTGTGTACAGAGCTCATAGTAAATGGAGCCACCTGATATAGCAAACCTCCTGGCTGATAAATTCAGTTCCAGCTTTACCCGTCTCTCCCCCTCAGCCTTCCCTAAGGAAATACCATCAAATATAACTTACCCTACTATCATTAGGGAACAGGTCCTTAATGCTCTAAGACCAAGAACACTGCATCAATGAGCTCAGACAATATCTCAGGATGCCTTGTAAATAGCATGAAATATGACCTATCAGTGCATCTGGAATTACTGTTTAACTGTAGCCTCCAAACAGGCATTGTACCTCATGACTGGAGAACGGCAACAGTCATCCCTCTGCACAAAGGGGGCCACCTACACACCCATAAGTCTCACTAGTCTTGTATCTAAAGCCATGAAAAGAATTATCAAGGAAATGATCAAAAGAGATACAGTAAACATCCAGACACTGGACCCAACACAATCTGATTTCATCAAGGGCAGATCATGCCTACTCAACCTGGTGGACTTCTTTGAGAAGGTAACCAAAGCAATGGATAAGGGAAAATGGTTCACACTGATTACTTTGACCTGGCAAGGCATTTTACATAATACCCCACTCAGGCATTGTTGACAAAATCAAGAGGTTAGGTACAAACTTGTATGTCACCTGGTGGACAGCCAACTGGCAAAGAGACAGGACCCAGAACGTTAGAACTGGGGAGTCCATCTCTACAAAGAGAACAGTCACAAGTGGAGTCCCTCAGTCCTTGGACCGTTCCTTTTTGACATTTACTTCTTAGAAACAAGGCCAATGTCAGTGGTCTCTGGCTGACTAAATTTGCAGATGACTGCAAATTAGAAGCTGTCATTGAATCCCACACTGACACAAATGTTCTCCAGAAGAGGCTGACAGAGACAAACAACCGGTGCCAGAGCTATGGACTAAAATTAAATGCCAAGAATTGCATAATAGTATCCTTTGCAAATTCATCCATCCCTGGTAACTATCATATTGACAAGGCACCCATTAGAGATGCCCCAGTAGTCAGAGACTTAGAGACACACATGGATAGTAATCTAACCTTTGACTATTACGTGTCAACAGTAGTGAGAAAATCATTCGATGTTGCGCAACTTACAAACAAAGGTATGGCATCCAAGTCCAAGAAAGACATTGTTCCACTGTATTCGGTATTCATTATACCTATCATTGAGTACAACTGCCCCCTTTGGTATGTACCTAACCAGGCATATCCAACAATTGGAAGGTCCACAGAGTTTCCTCACTAAAAGAATACAGGGAGCAAGTAACATGTCCTCTGCAGACCACTTCAAGGCTCTATCCCTGTATTGTCTCCTACACGCTTTTGAGGGGAAGATCTTTGCCTGGCATACAGGGGCATTATCAGACCCCACTCTGATGGATCTCCTGCATAGCCCCAAATCAAACAGCACCAGAATTACCTTTTCTAAAGACTTAAGCCTTGTCTGTGACATAAACCAGACCTGCTGGAGAGACGGGTATGTATCCCAGAGACTACCCCGTCTATGGAACAGGCTCACCATCCATGTAAAGCAGAGTTCTTCCCTAACCCAATTCAAGTACAACTTGGACAACTGGATGGGGAACAGGAAATTCATCCCTGGTTTGGCACCTATATCTCTATTGGACACAGGCAACCTGTAAATAGTTCATTTCCAAGGCCCCTGCTTACACTTATCAAGGGTATCAGAACTTGTCAGAGATTTGGGATGCATGGCTAGGCTTAAAAAGGCTGATGTGTTTGTTAGCCTAGTAAACACCTATGAACAAAGGAGTTATCTTCCTGGAATAGAGGCCCAAACTGTACTTAGAATTGCCCCCTATTCTTTTTTCTTTCCTGGATTAACTGGAAATGGAGTCCCTTGTCTGGTTATTCAGTAGTACAGTTGCGCAGTTTAGTTTTAGGAGCATCTGATGCACTAATTAAGTGCTTTTTTGTTTCCTAAGGGTCAGCAGTGTTTTCTTACTATGTCAGCTCTATACACTGTCAAGGACCACCGGTATTTAAACACTGCTGCCCAGATTGCACTCGCCTCTTCATTGCTGGCTGGCTGAGAGGCTCACTACTGCACTGAAGAACTAACCAATTAGGAGAAAAAAAAAATGCTAAGAAGCCTGTGAAATGTAACAGATAAATACAGGAGTTCTAGGTGTACATTTTCTTCATAATATATCTGTGGCTTGTTGCACCAGCTGTTCATATAACCACTGATGAAAAAGGCATTTTGTCTTCAGTGGAGTAACTGGTGGTAGTGATATTTATTTATAATGCTAACAGGTAGGCAATCAGTCACCACTAGCTCTCAGCTCTCCCTGATTCTGCCTCTTTTTTTTTTGTCTTGTCTACAATAAAATTTTTGGTTTTCTGGTAAATTACTGAAGAGTACAGTTAGTTGATAATGCCAAATATATTTCTTGTTTATCAGAAAACACATGTTGATACAAAACGCACTGTTCAAGTAACTTAAGTTAATAAATGTAATATTTAAAAACAGCCTTTGATTTTCGGCCTCTGTTGTTGTTGTTTAACTTAGCGCTAGTATGTGGGAGATAAAGCCTTGGCTAAAGCCATCAAAGTGTCATGGTGGGGTATACCAGCAGCTGATAATTTAATACATAGAACGACGAGAGGATGTACTAGTTCAGAACCTCCGTAATTATGAGCATTACTTTAGTGAAGACCAAAGGAAGGGATGAAAGGAGGCAAAAATACAGAGAAAGTGGAGTATGTCATATGACTGATAAGCAACTGATGTCATATACATTCAGAATCATAGCTAAAATGTAGGCCTTACCCATGAAGTCAGTATGTGGGGCATCAGGATGTATTGCAAAAATGCATAACTAATATTAACAATGTCTCAGTACCTCTAGCCACTACTAATTTTGTCACCATCAGCACTGAGGCTGCACCGCATTACACTGTTGTGACTTTTCAATTGTCAGCCAAATACAACTTCTGCAAACTGTACCTCTAACCAAGTCAAATGCTACTGTTTCTTATACCCATAAAAAACTCTTACAATTAACTTTCTCAAAGGCAATCCCAGAAATATTTAAAATAACTCGGAACTAACATACTTTTGATTTTGAAATATTTAAACTGTTGCACAAACCATGCAGCAAGAGTTCTAAAATACTGTAAACTATTTTTTAATATAGGAAATACTTAAAAGAATAAAGTATACATTATCTGCATAATCTAATCAAGATGGCAAGAACATGGGAAGCATCTCCGAAAAGAAAATGGAAATGCATAAGACTCGCACCAGAAAAAAATCAAATGTATGAAAAAGAATGAAAAGACATTAGCTTACTTTGCAACCCTACCTCACACTTCTACAAAGACTCAGTGTGCAACATACCCAGCTATTTCAAACAGACTGTACCACTTAACTAGAGTAAAGAGCCACAAAACACTAAACAGCACTTCAGATATAGAGACACTTACCTAAAAAAAATCCTGTCTTGTACTTCTAATGGAAATGGGCCACTAAATTAGAGTAAGAAACTACAGAAGATCTGTGGTGCAGCGGTAGCGTGGTTGCCTCACAGCAAGAGATTCCCCGGTTCGATTTGCAGCTAGAGTGCCTTCTGTGCGGAGTCTGCATGTCCTTCCTGCGTTTGTGTAGGTTTTCTCTGGGTACTCTGGTTTCCTCCCACGTTACAAAGACATGTATATGGAGCACTTCTCCTTGGGCCTCTGCTGAAAATTGGCTTTGTTCCAAGTCAGACTTTCCCGATAAACAAATGTTAAATAAAACAAATAAAAAAAAAAAAAAACTCTGCTTTTTCACTCAATGATCCACTCCTATGCATCTACACACTAAGATGTTAATACAAGTTAGGCACAGGGATGCATACTCCCATTTATGAACAGCCAAACAAGCTCCCCATAAGACAAAGATCTAGCCTACTGCCAGGATCCCCTCTCTGCAAACTACTCCAACTCCACTTACTCACCTTAAAGCTATATGTAGTGGAAAAAAAAGCACCTCATACAGCCTGAGACAGTACTCGGAAGCCACATCAATTCTCATTACTGCTAAAACTAAACTCCACAACAGTGCACTGGCATTTGCCTTTAAGGCACCTAGCCTTTGGCAAACTCTCCTCATCAACCTAAAGGAAAACACCTACTCCAAATGCAACTCAAAAAGCACCTCTTCATCTAAGGAAAATGCTCCGGCTTCAACAGACACGGCATATGAGCTAACACACTATCCTTCGCTTGTTTCCGCTTATCTAATCCTCTTATAGAAATAATGAAGGTTGTCTTACTTTCGAAACTAATGTAAATACTGAACATGACACACTTCTTTGTTTACTATAATGTACACATACTTTTGTCCTATGAAACTAGTATGAACTACTCTAACATTGCTTAGATTTATGCTTTTTTGTTGGTGAAATTGTACTTCACTCACACTAAGCCTGAAATTGGTAAATACTGACTAATGTACTACCCAGTAAACAAATATAAATAAACAAATTCCGCTCACATGAAAGCAATCCTCTTTTTCAGTGATAATTTTAAAAATGCAGCTGTGGCAGGTAGAGATGTCTCAGTCACAAGCAGTACATCTGGCACTGAGAAGGTTGTCTGCACAAACAGTAATAACACCACATCTCTAACACCACCCACATCTGTACAATACACTCCTACATATGCGGGGGTTCTGAACATATCTAAACAAGAGAGACTTCCGAAGCAAAAACACACACACATCACAACCCACAGCACCAAGCATCACACACAGTACACACTTTTGTGTCTCACAGCCTCTAAGGCCCAACCACAAACCCAACATACTAGTCATAGGAGACTATCGCGAAACACACAGATGTGCCCCTCACCAGGCTAGACAATGAGACAGTCACAGTAATTTGCTTGTCAGGTGCCAGAATCCACCATACCATGCACACACTCAAGTCTCTTAATAACGGGTATGGTTATGACTCTGTCATAGTACATGTTGGTGTGAATGATAAAAAACTAGAACTCGCAACAATCCAACTGTAGAAAGAACACAATAAAGTTCTAGTAAAGCTGTCACGATCCAAGAAGTAATAATCCTTTATTCAGGCACATAAAAACAACTGGTTTAGCGCTTTCATCTACGCAACCATAGACTTCATCAGAACACTAATTTCTCGTTACATAGACATATATATATATATAAAAATAACCGCCAAAATTATTCAATTAATTAATTAAATATTCTTATTAGCTTAAAGCCACACATACTTCCTAAAATGCATTCCTGAATTCCTAAAAAAACAAGTGACACTTATTTAATAGTTAGTTGTGTGAATTATGTATCACCTTCATATATTAAAATATATATAATAAAAATACAATGTTAAAAACTACATCAATAGCTCATAAATAATAACTTCTACATTTTTAAAAAAATAATAAATAAACATATGGTAGCATACATCAATTAAAGACCACATTTGATAGAATGAATCCTCATTCTTTACAACCATACAACAGAATAACTAATACTCTAAATTTATTACATATTTTATACAAATTTTTGTATGGTGCTTGGAATGTTAACTTTAAAAACATTAATTTCTTAAAAGAGGTTTAGTGGGTATACAATCATTTAATCCAGAGGGTGTTGCTGCATTTAACCTAATTTGCCACCTAATTTCCTTCTCAGAAACAAGTGCCTTAATATCACCCCCCCTAGGGTTCTGTTTCACCACTTCCAAAACAGTTCAGGCTGTGTTGGCTTCTGTTTGGTATTTTGGAAGTGGTGAAACAGAACCCTAGGGGGGGTGATATTAAGGCACTTGTTTCTGAGAAGGAAATTAGGTGGCAAATTAGGTTAAATGCAGCAACACCCCCAGGATTAAATGATTGTATACCCACTAAACCTCTTTTAAGAAATTAATGTTTTTAAAGTTAACATTCCAAGCACCATACAAAAATTTGTATAAAATATGTAATACATTTAGAGTATTAGTTATTCTGTTGTATGGTTGTAAAGAATGGGGATTCATTCTATCAAATGTGGTCTTTAATTGATGTATGCTACCATATGTTTATTCATTATTTTTTAAAAAATGTAGAAGTTATTATTTATGAGCTATTGATGTAGTTTTTAACATTGTATTTTTATTATATATATTTTAATATATGAAGGTGATACATAATTCACACAACTAACTATTAAATAAGTGTCACTTGTTTTTTTAGGAATTCAGGAATGCATTTTAGGAAGTATGTGTGGCTTTAAGCTAATAAGAATATTTAATTAATTAATTGAATAATTTTGGCGGTTATTTTTATATATATATATGTCTATGTAACGAGAAATTAGTGTTCTGATGAAGTCTATGGTTGCGTAGATGAAAGCGCTAAACCAGTTGTTTTTATGTGTCTGAATAAAGGATTATTACTTCTTGGATCGTGACAGCTCTACTAGAACTTTATTGTGTTCTTTCTACAGTTGGGTTGGTGTGAATGACTTGAGACATACCTCTCTGGACTATATGAAGAGACACGACGGAGCTCACTGAATATGTGTCCCAAGCAGGTATGTCCCTGGCCTTAAGCAGCATCCTACCAACACCTAGAATGATACCTCAATACAAACAAAAAATGACTAACAATTGGCTTAGTTTCTGGTGTCATTCCAAAGGGATCCAGTGCCTGACAGCCTGGGAGGACATGACTGACAGTCCAAAAACAAAGCAGCTGACACCAACGTAAGACAAACATGATTTTAATAGCAGCAAAGCTTTCAGATATCAAGTACCCTTCCTCAGTGCTTAATGACATTCACTACAAAACTCACAGTTTAAATACATACATCAATTAATTAATTAAATCTCACAGCCAATCAAATAATTGCAACAATCCCTAAAAAAATCCTTAAAAATATAAGTAGCATATATACAAAACAAAACATTACATACATCATCTAAGAAAATTCATTTATAAACCATAAAAAATAATAATGAAAAAATACTGTAATAAGACATTTTTCTAATCTACTACATTTAACAGCCCTTTATTTTAATTTTAAAACAGGTTTGATGGACACCATTTGATTTAAACCTGGTAAGTGCTCAGCTGGTAAGCGTAAAATCCATTGAAGTTCCATATTTTCTAACTGTATATTTAAGTCTCCCCTTCTAAGGGATTTTTTCATAACTTCCATGTCCCTGAACTTAAAACTGAGTTGCATTTTCAAATACATGTTTAGCTAGGGAATTAGTTAATATTTCCCTTCTTATTTCAGAGTTATGCTCAGTGATCCTATCTTTCAGGCATCTAGTGGACTTTCCTACATAAAAACAATTACATTTTATGCAGGTGGCTAAATATATATTATTAGTGCAACATGTAGCTGAGCATCGAAAAATAAAAGGCTTATTAGTGTTGGGATTAATGAAAATATTATTTGTCTCTATAAATATACAACTACAGCAATTATGGCAAGGAAACATGTCATGCTTAACAATTTTACTTTCCTTCAAATCTTTATAACACAACCTGTCCTTCAAATTCCTGCATTTTCTGTATGTAAACAATGGTTTGTAAGTAATTACATCTTTCAAACCAGAAAAACTTCTAAGGATATCCCAATTATTTGCTATAATGTTTCTAATCCCATCACTACACCTACTAAACCTAGTGATATAGCAAATACTTGTAGAGTGGTTATCACTACTATTGGCATTCTAGTTATTAGCACCTTCTCCGAAAAAAGGGGTACATGCAGTACGTCTGTTTGACAAAACATAATTTTTTGCATCATTCAGCATCTCATTTTCATAGCTGCTAACCCTAAAAGAAGATACGGTTTCATCTATTTGATCAACACATTTAATATAATTTGTATTCAGTCTACTCATACACATAGCTTGACTCCTAACGACTCCCTTGTATATGGGGGGGGGGGGGGGGTGCATGCTAGTCCTGTGTAAATACTTATTTTTATTCACATTTTTTTTTGTAAACAGAAGTTTGTAAGCGCAATCCATCATAGCAAATGTCTACATCCATAAATTGTATAGTACAACCTGAATATTGCATAGAAAAGTGCAAGAAGTCTGTAGTAGAGTTCAGATATTCCACATATGTAATGCTTCACTTCCCTACCATATGAAAAAAATATCATCCACAAATCTCTTGAAGAATGTCACGCGCCCTGTTTGATATCTAGATTCCGAATTTATATAAAGATCCTCCCATTCACCTAAAACCAATGTAGCATAACTATTTGCAATGGGGGTGCCTATTGCAACTCCCATTGTCTGATGATAATACTTTTTATCATACACAAATATGTTGCTTTCCAAAACACTTTCCAATAATTGACATAAAGTTTCTATTTGTCTACCTGTGCCATACTATTCAAGAGGTCTCTAATGGCTGTAATGCCATATTCACTCAGAATCACAGTTAAAAGTGATTTTATGTCCATGGTTACCACAAAAAAATTATTAGTAGTAATTCTTGATTTATGCCATGTGTAATGCATGCCCCCTTCGGCATGTAATTTGCCAAGCACATGCAGCAGTTGGAGAAACCACAGAGTTTCCTGACCAGGACAATTCAGGGTCTCAAACACAGATAGGCTAAAAGCCCTGTTCCTCTACTCAGTCTCATACAGACTGCTCAGAACTGACCTGTATCTGGCATACAAGGTCATTTCAGACCCAGCCTTGATGGAGCTGCTGCTTATCCGTAAAACAAACTCCACTCGTGTAACCCACACGTAAGGCCTTAACCTGGTCTGTGACAGAAACAGAACTTGTTGGCTGGATAGATTTGTGCCCCAAAGACTCCCCCATCTGTGGAATAGACTCCCTCCCCATGTCAAGCAGAGTACTTCTCTACCCCTCTTTAAGAGGAACCTGGATGGGAAACAGAAAATATACCCCTGGGATCCCATCTGTGTCCCTGCTGGACAGGGGAAACAGCTGCTGACTTTGAGTGAACATGGGCGAAATTCTTGGCCGGGCTTATAAGGGCCTCTGAGCCAATAGCCTAGTGTCATCCTATGACCAGGAGTGGTATTTGGGAAAATACAATAAAATATACCAAAACCTGAAGCTGTCCTCATTAAATTAACAAAATAAATGACACCAGACTTAAATCTATTCTAACATGAAAATAGTCATGAATATGGATAGCCAAGATCAATATACAAAACTGTGTGCTAACAAGAGTCCAAAATAAATTCTGATGTCAGAAACAGTACACAATGAGATTCAAGTCCAGATGAAGGAATAGAGAAACTATGAAAAACAAATGAATAAAAACTAATACTGTCTGTGGTAATGTTACAAACACAGTAATCCATCAAAACTGGAATACAGAGAAAAAGAAGACCAAGATTTGAACAAGTGTGGAGACTATGCTTGGAAATGCATACTTAAATAATTTTTTTTCTAACACCAGGGCCTCAGGTCAAATATCCAGTTATATGCAATACAGATCTGGACAATATATCACAAAGATTTAGAAAATACATTAATCAAAACTGTGATTGCTATTGTGGTAGTTGTGACCTCCCTCCTCTGGGCCAGTAATGAATAAGCCTCAGTTCTCACCACTGACACCAGTAAGGGACAGTCACTTGGCACAAAAATAAATACACACACACTATTTCCAGATGCAGCTCTCTGCACCAAGCACAATTTCCGTTAAGAGCACACACTCTCGTCCTGGGGCTGGGTTTCTCTCACTCTCTCTCCAAGCCCCAAAGAAGACTTCTCACTGACCACAGCTATAGAGTTGAATCCTCTGCCAAGTGTTAAATATAATATATAGTAACCTTGGTATCCCTTTAACCACTGTAATGTTTTAATTTTAAAATGGAACTAATGGAACAATTGTGCAAACCCGGGGGATGAGAGGCATTCAAACTTAATTGCCATTTTAACTCACTTTCCTCTAGATGTTCCTTCATGAAAAAGCCCCTAGGGTCCTGCACAACTTGTTCAATAACTACAAATCCATATTTATAGCCATCATTATCTTTAATATGTCTGGGTGGCCATGGTGGTGCAGCGGTTAGCGTTGCCGCCTCACAGCCAGAGGTTTTCCAGTTCGAGTCTTGGCTGGGGTGCCTTCTGTGCGGAGTCTGCATGTCCTCCCTGTGGTCATGTGGGTTTCCTCCAGGTGCTCTGGTTTCCTCCCACCTCCCAAAGACATGCAGTAGGTGGATTGGACACTCTAAATTGGACCTAGGTGCGAGTGTGTGCATGTATGTGCCTTCTGTGGAAGGTTGGGTGCCGGGCTGGCAACTCGACACTGTAAAACTCCACTGCCAATCATTAGCGGACAGATGATCCGCTGTGGCGACCCCCTAAACGGGAAAAACCGAAAGAAGAAGATTATCTTTAATATGTCTATTAAGGGCATTAGTTACCTTTTTTTTTTAATTTCCAATAAATGCTCATATATCCTCTCTTTCAATCTCCTCAGCATTTTCCCTATGTAAAACGCTGGGCAGCAAACACAATTAGCCACATAAACTACCCATTCTGAATCAAAGTTAAAATGCCCTCTAATAAAATACTTTCTATTTTGTATAACGTGATCTGTTCTCTTAACACAAAGTACAGTTCTGTACACTTACCATAAATGTAGATGTTGGAGTGTATTCACCGTTGCAGTCATTACATTTGGGTTACCTGCTTGCAGTACCCCTCAGTCGGCCTGATTAACAAAGTCTTGGGTCCTGTGTCGGTTGCTGTCCCTTCTTTCATGACGTCAGGTCTTCAGGGGTATAAAGCATGCAGCTGACGTCATTACATCAGTTTTTCTTGTCCCAGATGTCAGGTGCCCCTCCTAATGGGAAGCAATTAAATCTATAAATACAAGGATATACCTCCAACAAAAAAGCAAATACACCCAAAAGCTTTTAGAGCATAGTAAGTGAGAGTAGAGGTACAGCCAAAAGAAGAAAGGGGGCTGGAGGGAGGGTAACCAGGACTGCAACAGTGAATACACTCGAACATTACATTTATGGAAAGTGTACACAACTGTACTATGTTCTTCGTGTTTCACTGTTGCAGTCATTACATTTGGATAGATTCCCAAACCTAAGGTTGGGAGTAGGAATTTAAATAGAATAAGGACCAGCCATAAGGCCTTGCAAGACTGCAGTGGCAAAACAAGCTCTGGATTTAGAGAAAATTGGCAAATGATAATGCTTGGTGAAAGTATGTACAGAACTCCAGGTAGCAGCTTCTAGAATGTCCCTAGTAGGGACGCCCTTGAGAAAGGCTGTAGAGATAGGTGCAGCCCTGGTTGAATAGGGTCTGATGCCCTGTGGGATAGGTTTTCCATGGTGCCTATAGCAGAAATTAATGCAGTGGCCTATCCATTTTGAAATGGTTTGTTTTGAAATAGCTTTCCCCTCTGTCCCTGTAGCAAATGCCACAAGCAGTTGTTCAGATTTCCTTTGAGGTTTAGTCCTGTCCAAGTAGAATCTAAGCTGTCTGTGCACATCTAAAGAGTGCAGTATCCATTCCCCTTTGTTCTGAGGGTTAGGAAAGAAGGTAGGCAAATGAATGGACTGATTAAGAGCCACACTGGATACCAACTTGGGCATTAAGGAGAAATTGGTTCTGAGGGACACCCTGTCCGCATGAAAGGTTCCACTGCCATAAGGACCTGTAATTCAGATACCCTTCTTGCAGAAGTGATTGCTAAAAGTAAAGCTGTTTTCCAGGAAAGAAATTTTAAATCTGCAGTAGCAGCTAGCTCGAAAGGAGGAACAGTGAGTTTCTCCAAGACAAAGTTAAGATCCCAAATTGGAGTTGGAGCTCTCCTGGGTGGCCTTAAATGTTTGGCCCCTCTGAGGAACTGCTTGAGCAGTGGGTTTGAGAAGAGGGGAGGCTCTGTGCTATAATGAGCTGAAATGGCTGAGGCATGAATTTTGATGGAGGAAAAAGACAAGCCCTTATGAAGCATCTCAGTCAAGTATTGTAGAATCTGGGGTAAATTGGGCACTGCTGCGTTCATTTCTTGAGATTGGTTCCAGGCACAAAATCTTTTCCATTTTGCAGCATAAGATTTTCTAATACTAGGCCTCCTTGCCTCTAAAATTATATCCATCACTGATTTACTGAGGGATGGTAGAGGATAGATTAGGTAATTAGCCAGGCTGCTAGGTTCAGGGTTTGCAGCTGAGGGTGCAGAATCTGGTTCTCCTGCTGAGACAACAGGGAAGGAAGTCTGAGGCAGGTGCCATGGAGCCAAGCGTGACACATTGCGCAAGAGTGGGTACCAATGTTGGCGAGGCCAGTCTGGTGCAATTAAAATCATCCTTGGCTTGTCCTGTTTGATCTTTAGTAGTACCCTGGAGAGCAGAGGCATAGGAGGAAAGGCATAAACTGATAGTTTTTTTCCAGCTGAAGGATAGAGCATCCACTTTCCAAGCTAGCTTGTGGGGAATCCTTGTGCAAAATTTGTCCAGTTGATGGTTCTGGAGAGAGGCAAACAGGTCTATATCTGACCTCCCCCCATTAGCTTGTCAACATGTTGAAAATCCTTGGTTCCAGTTTCCACTTGTGTGGGTCCATGAGGTTTCTGCTTAGTCCTTCTGCCAGTGTGTTTAGTTTTCCTGGCAGGAATTGAGCTTGTAGATTCACTTGGTAGCTCAAGGCTGTGTTCCACAATGGCATGGCTAGTCTGCAGAGGGGGTAAGAATGTGTATCTCCCTTGCTTGTTTATGTACCGCATGACAGTGGTGTTGTCCGTCTTTACCATTAGTTGTCCTGGAAGAATGTGGTCCTTGAAGGCTGTCAGAGCATTCTGTACAGCTAACATTTCCTTTTGATTTATGTGCAGGTGCATTTGACTTGGGTTCCATTTGCCCTGAATGCACTCCCCTGCCAAGTGAGCCCCCCCATGCATAGTCTGATGTGTCTGTTGTTAAGATTTGGGCGGCAGGGGGTAATGTGAATGGTAGTCCCCTGTTTTGATGGCAGGCCTCTGCCCACCAAAGGAACTCTAGGCGTAGGCAAGGTATGATAGGAATCCTTGATTCTAGATCCTGTGAATGTTGACACCATAGGCTTTTGAGATACCACTGTAGTTTCCTCATATGCAGCCTTGCATATGGAATTAGAAGAATGCAGGAGACCATGAACCCCAAGGCTTGCAGTATTCGCCTTGCAGATAGCTGGGTTTTTGTGGCTACTTGTTTGAAGTAAGTTGTCAAATTAATCTGTTTCTCTGGCGTCAGGAAAGCCATCTGGGAAGTTGCACTCAAGCTTGCTCCCAGGAATATAATTTGTTGACAGGGTACCAGGTGTGATATCTTTTCATTTATGGTGAACGCCAGACAAGTCAGTACCCTTTGAACAAAGGCCAGATGATTCAAAAAAATGTCCTGGCTTTCTGCCTGAATTAGACAATCATCCAGGTATGGGTTTATATGAATATTTCTTTGCCTGCAAAATGCAATGACTGGAGCTAGACACTTTGTGAATACCCTGGGCGCAGTAGATAAGCCAAAGGGCAGTGCAGAGAACTGATAGTGCATGTAGCCTGCTTTGAAGCATAGGTATCTTCTGCAAGGCTCCATGATAGGGATGTGCAGGTATGCTTCTTTTAAGTCTAGTGTTGCCAACCATGCATCTTTGCCTAGCATGGGAAGCAGCTGGTGAAAAGTCAGCATCTTGAATTTTGGAATCACCAGAAAGGTGTTTAGAGTACAAAGGTCCAAGAAAGGATGCCATGTATTGCCTTTTCTGGGTACCAGGAAAGGTCTTTAATACAAACCTTGTCTCTTTTCCTCTTCTGGTACCAACTGAATAGCCCCCATGTTTAAAAGAGAGAGCACACTTGATTTTGGGCCTCTGCCCACTGATTTGGGGGTAGATCTGGCCACCTGCTTGGTGTTGGTAACGTGTGGAAGTGAAATCTATATCCTATATTTAAAACCCATTTGTCCTGGGTAATGAGTTCCCAGTTTTTGGCCTGCAGACCAATCTTTCCGCCTAAAGGAGCATTCAGTTGGGAAGTGCTTGGAAGTTTTAAAAGTAAGTCATTGAGACGGTTTTCCACAGGGGGGAGTCTTACTACTCCCAAATTTTGGTGTGGAAACCCCCCACTGCTTAGTCTTGTGTGTCCCTTGAGACTGAAACCTGGGGTTTCTGCTGTGTCTGGGTTTGGCTTGAGAAGACCTGGAAGGGGCTGGAAAGGACCAATTTTTACAGGGCCAGTGCCTACTAAATCTAGGAGACTGAACTTGTAAGACATCTTTAACAGTTTGCATAGCTTTAGCTTTATCTTCCATCTTTTTAAGAACTTCCTCAGCCTTGTTGCCAAACAGGTGGTCCTGATTTAAGGGGGCACCCAACAATTTAGCTTTAACATGATCAGGCAAAGATTGCTCCTTAAGCCAAGCATGCCTTCTGAGCAGAGACCCAGTAACAGTATGTTTTCCAACCTGTTCGGCAGAATACATTAAATCCTGTAATTCTTTATTTTCAGCACAGTCAGGAATCAACATCATTTTCTGTTTAAGCAATCCAATAACATGTTGTTGATACTTTAACATATGAAACTGGCAGTTTAAAGCCCTAATGGCCAAGGTTGCAGAAGTGTAAACCTTCTTACCCCATCTAACCAGCACCCTGGAGTCTCTATCAGAGCGGGTAGGATTTTTAGCAGTAGAAACTTTAATGCCCTTGGGTCCCTGTGAAATAGTCTCTGGATCTGCAATAGGATTTTCAAAAAGGAACTTGTGTGAATCAGGAAGCCTGTAATATCTGTCAGGTTTTCTGGGAGCAGGAGGCAAATAATCAGGGGCCAAACTAGATTCTGAAAAGTCATCATCAACAATGTCTAGTACAGGAGGTATAGCTAAAGGCCTATGCTGAGGCAGGGGCAAGAAATCCCTAAGCCTCTTTTTTAAATCAGAAAAATCCTGGCTTTCCCAGTGGAAATGCTCCCTTAGAGTATATGTAAGGTTTCACCAAAAGAAAAATCCTCTAGAGGGGAAGCAGAGGGAACAGAGTCCTCTGCATCAGAATCCCCATAAGTAGATAAGGGCAAATCCAGATCATCGGAAGAATCAGAAAAATCAGAATCCTGGTTAGAAGATTCATAAACAACTTCAGTACTAGGTCTCTTAGAAGGGGGTGGGGGTTGGCTTCCCCTGATTAGAGTTATAAGATCTTCTGCCATTCTTATAGTTTGTTTTTTAGGCATAGAGGCCTGAGCATGTGGCCTGGGCGTCAGTTTCTTAGGCATGGTTCAAGATTCCAGCCTAAAAGAAGAAGGAGGCATCGGTTTAATATGCAAGTCCGTAGGCCTGAATATACCCCAAAAGCCAGTGCCTGCACAGCGACTCCGGACCCATGCAAGGTAGAGACATCCGCAGGTTCTACATTTGAAGCATCTCACAGCATACCGGACTCCGACTGGGTCTCAGTAAAGGCCTGCGAGTAAGAACTAGCGGGTATCAGGGGCTGCGAAAGCACCTCACTGAGTACCAGCGAACTGGCGACTGGCTTAGGAGAAGCGTCGTCAGCAGCTTTGGACCTCAGCGGACTGTCTCTGTCTTTATCTTTGCATTTTTTTGGAATCCCGGTAATCGAATGGTTAACCGACATTTCTGGATAATTAAATCGAGAACCGAAATATTTAGAGGCGAAAATATAATGATGACGGAAAGTGTGCTGATTAAATAAAGCACAAAACCGACAGCAAGGTACGTCGTGTTCAGGGTCTACGCAAGGAATACAGTACGAATGAAAATCTTTGTGAGGCATTTGCTTTCCACAAGTAAGGCAATTATTAACTTTTACTGACATTGGAAGGAGCAAGAAAAAGTTTCCCCAATGGGGTACTTAGCTTCAGTGGAAGACTTCGGTTCTGAAACTCAAAAACGAAAATTTCAGGAGCCGGCCAACCGGCACTTGCGAACTGCTTCTGCTTCGGGCACCACAAGGAAAGAAAGACTGATGTAATGGCGTCGGCTGCATGCTTTATACCCCTGACGACCTGACGTCATGGAAGAAGGCTCAGCAACCAACGCAGGACCCAAGACTTTGTTAATCAGGCCGACTGAGGGCTACTGCAAGCAGATAACCCAAATGTAATGACTGCAACAGTGAAACACGAAGAACATCATTGTGCACAACTCCCACACTTAAACATGCCCACTTTATTAAAGCTGACAAAATTACACTCTTTATGCACTGTAATTCTTTTTTTGCTTCCAATAATTCCTTAAAAGATTTGGCCTTTTTACATACTCTGAGTGGCCTCTCCCCTAGTTTATCCATCAAATCTCTAACGGTCTTAAATTCCAATTTCCACATAAGCTCCATTGTTTCATGAATGAATATCTAGAGGAAAGTGAGTTAAAATGGCAATTAAGTTTGAATGCCTCTCATCCCCCGGGTTTGCACGATTGTTCCATTAGTTCCATTTTAAAATTAAAACATTACAATGTTTAAGTGATACCAGGGTTGCTAGACATTTTATTTTATTTATTTATATATATTCTATATATTTACAGTTCCAGTAGATATAAAAAGTGTACACACCCCGGTTAAAATGCCAGGTTTTTGTGACATAAAAAAATGAGACCACAATAAGTCATTTCAAAACTTTTCCCACTTAAATGCGACTATAACCTGTACAATTCAATTGAAAAACAAACAAATCTGTTAGGGGAAAAATATAAAAAATAAAAAAGCATACAATAAGCTGATTGCATAAGTGTGCACACCCTTAAACTAATACTTTGTTGAAGCATCTTTTGATTTAATTACAACATTCCATCTTCTTGAGTAGGAGTCTATCAGCATTGGCACATCTTGACTTGGCAATATTTGCCCACTCTTCCTTGCATAACAGCTCCAAATATGTCAGATTATGAGGGCATCTCTTGTGCACAGCCCTCTTCAGGTCACCCCACATATTTTCTATTGAATTTAGGTCTGTGCTCTGGCTGGGCCATTCCAAAACTTTAATTTTCTTCTGGTGAAGCCATTTGTTTATTGATCTGGATGTATGCTTGTGGGTCACTGCTGTGTTGAAAGGTGAAATTCCTCTATCTTCTTCTTTCTAGCAGACGCCTGAAGGTTTTGGGCCAAAAGTGACTGGCATTTAGAACTGTTCATAATTCCCTCCACCTTGACTAGAGCTCCAGTTCCAGGTGAAGAAAAGCAACTCCAAAGCAGAATACTGCCACCACCATGCTTCACAGCAGGGATGGTGTTATGTTGGTGATGCAAAGTGTTCTTTTTGCACCAAACATACCTTTTGGAATTATGGCCAAAAAGTTCAACCTTGGTCTCATCAGACCACAACACATTTTCCACATGCTTTTGGGAGACAATGTATTGTTTTAAATTTTAGCTGGGCCTGGTTCTTTTTCAGTGTAAGAAAAAGCTTCTGTTTTTGCAACCCTACCCCATAGTCCAGACATATGGAGAATACGAAAGATTGTTGTCACATGTAGTACACAACCAGTACTTGTCAGAAATTCCTGCAGCTCCTTTAGTGTTGCTGTAGGTCTCTTGGCAGCCTCCCTGCCCAGTTTTCATCTTGCCTTTTCATTAGTTTTGGAGGGACGTCCAGTTCTTTGCAACATCACAGTTGTCCCACATTTTCTCCACTTTTCAATGACTGTCTTCACTCTGTTCCATGGTATATCCAATACTGTGGAAATTTCTTTGTACCCTTCTCCTGACTGATACCTTTCAAAAGTGAGATCCCTTTGATGCTTTGTAAGTTCTCTGCGAACCATGTTTTATGCTGTAGCAGGTAACTGAGTAAATGTCAAGAAAATCCTACTAAGACAGCTGAACTTTATTTGGGGTTAATCAGAGTCTTTTTAATTGATGGCAGGTGTATACCCAAGAAGACTGAATGTTGTAATTAAATCAAAAGGTGCTTCTACAAAGTATTAGTTTAAGGGTGTGCACACTTATGCAACCAGCTTATTGTACATTTATTTTTTTATATTTTTCCCCTAACAGATTTGTTTGTTTTTCAATTGAATTGTATAGGTTGTAGGTCAGATTAAAGATGGGAAAAGTTTTGAAATGATTTATTGTGGTCTCACTTTTTATATCACAAAAATTTGGCATTTTAACAGGGGTGTGTACACTTTTTAAATCCACTATATTTTTTTTAAATATAGCTTATACAATATATTTTTAATGGAGAACATTTTTACGGGCAGCTTTTTATGGTTATATTTTTAACCAGTTGTTCAATACTTATTGGGTTATATATTACTAATTCGTCAACCAGGAGTGTTTTTTCACATTGGTTTTAAGTACCTGTTTTACATTAGTGACTGGTCAGTTTTTGATCATGTGATGGGTTTCATGGTTTTTAATTGAATTTGGTGTATCAGTTTTTAGTTTTGATGAAGTTCCATTATCAAAAGTGGAAAGTGCTCAATGTTTAATAAGGTTCAAACCGGAGTTTGTCTGTAGCAGTTTGTGCACCTTTTTAGTGGTTACCTGGTTGGTTTTCCTGTTTTTTTGGAGTTTTCCTATTTGCAGTGAATGGCAGGAGGAGTCTGAGGGGGAGATCTGGTGACTGATCTCCTCAGTGAGGCTTAGACTGACACCTTAGTGGAAGGATAGCAATGATCTCCTCAGCGAGGCTTAGACTGACACCTCAGTGAAAGGTTAGCAATGTCCCAGTGGCTACCCCCTCCCAAGTCCGAGAAATCTGAGCAGTGTTACAGGAGCTTGGGGAAATGTTCACTGGGAAACCTGGGTGCACCCATCTGGTTTGGCACCATGTGGATACAGGACCCCAAAGACCTATCAGGTGGGCTCCTTACAGCTTGCCTGAGTGAGGAGATACATAAAATGTTGGAAATGGGAGTAATCCAGGAGTCCACAGTCCCTGGGCCTTCCCAGTGGTGCTGGAAACAAAGAAGGATGGTAGCACCAGGATCTTTGTAGACTACAGAAAACTAAACAGTCACACAGAGTCAGATGCTTACCCCATGTCTAGGACAGATACACCTTAGAACAGCTGAGTGGGGCTAAGTATCTGCCCACTACTTATCTGACCAAGGGCTACTGGCGGGTGCCCTCCACTCTCACTGCTAAAAGTCAACCTTTGTGAGTTGTTTTGAACTATACAAGTTCCCAAAAATGCCCTTTGGAATAAAAAATGCCCAGCAACCTTTCAGAGGCCGGTAGATCATATCCTAGCAGGAGCATGAGAGTATGCCCTTGCTTACCTGGACAATATTACCATTTACAACCATTCCTGGCAAGAGCACCTTCAGCATGTCAGGGAGGTCCTGGGCAGACTGAAAAGGACAGGGTTAACCACTAAGCCCAGTGAATGTCAGGTGGGTATGGCAGAGATTTCCTACCTGGGACAGAGTGGGGAGCCGAAGATCAGGCCAGAAGCTACCAAAGTGGAAGTTATTCAGGCCTGGCCAGCCCCTGTTACTAAAAAACAGGTTAGGGCACTCCTGAGGACAGCAGGGTACTATAGAAAGTTTGTTCTCAATTATAGTACAATAGCTGCTCCCCTCACTGACCTGACAAGGAAAAACAGGCCAGATAAGGTTGTGTGGATGCCAGCATGTCAGCAGGCATTCAAAAAGCTTAAAGGGGCTTTGGCAGGACCCTCTGTGTTAGCTAGTCCAGATTACAGCAAACAATTTGTTGTGCAGGTGGATGCTTCAAACCATGGGGTGGGGGCTGAACTCAGCCAGGTTTAAACAAAGGGAGAAGAGCACACTGTTGTATATCTCAGTCATAGACTCCAAACCAGGGAGGATGTTATGCAGCTGTAGAAAAAGAATGTCAAGCCATAGTATGGGCACTGCAAAAACTTCAGCCTTATCTGTACGGAAGGAAATTCATTGCAGTTACAGACCACAATCCCTTAACATGGCTACATCGAGTCAAGTTGTTATGGTGTTGCCTAGGGTTGCAGGCATATGACATGACAGTGCAGCACTGTAGTGGGTTCAGCAATGCCAATGCAGATGGGCTGTCAAGACAAGGTATGGATTAATGTATTCCCAAACAGACTCGCTCCTCTCAAGCAACGTTTCTCCAGGGTCACTTGAAAAACTAGCACTAGCTTGAGACGTCAATGAAGGGAGAGATGTGATGATGTGGGGTAGTGCCAGCTGTGCTAGGGAGAGTACGACAGTACATGTGTAACATATGCCAGCATAGCTAGCTGGAGTTTTGTAAAGAATTGTATGTCATTTGAATATCAAACTGATTTGTACAGATGCTTGTGTTAAAATGTATTTGTAAAGTTGCTTGGGTTAAAAATGTATCAACAGTGGGTTCTGCTGGACAGAAAAGAAATATACATGTCACACTTTATTGTTGTTAACTGCCGAAGTGTATATACTTTAACAGAAGATACTGAAAGGGAAAGGGTTAAGCTCAGCCCAGCTAACCTTAAGAAAAATAGCCTGAAATTAAATGACTTGGTATAGGCCATGACGATTTTATCTCACAGGCCTGAGTGCAGCCAGAGACACAATGTCTGGGCTGGGATTTTAGGCTCTATTGTCCTTAGTAGTGAACTAATTGCTACCTTGGGGTGCCTAAGAATGGCTTGTTAGTCTCTGCAGGAAGGGTGGAAGCAACAGAATTATTTTACAGATCCAGGTGCTGTAACAAGCCTAAGCAAAATTCTAGGTGTGTACTGTGACACATCTGTGCCAGATCCTGGCTGGGGGGGGGGGGTAGTGTGGGAACCACAGAGTCACGTGACCAGATGTGATGTCATTCTGCAGTCAGCACTGAAGTTGTCTTTCAATAAAACAGAGATATGTCAGTAGCACTCAGCAGTCTGTTTCTGGAACTGACAAGACCACTCACCTACTTCATCTTGCCTTGCTCTAGTGAGTAAGGAGGGAACAGTAATTCTTCAATCAGTTGAGAAAATATACTGAAATTAGCTAAAAGTATCATTTTTCTGTATCTGTGTGAGTCTTTCCATCTGTGCTATTTTTTATATTTCCTGTGACTGAAACTCTGTTTATTCTGAATAGCTATTCATTATAGTCATATTTATTTTTTTATTAAATATATTTAAACCTTTCATTGTGGTTGGTCCTTTAGAAAATATTTTAACTCTCGAGAGTACTGCATTTTTTTCTGTGCCCCTCTGGCTTCATGCTCCTGAAAGTCTTGCTGCATGGTTATCACTATCACTTGTATAAGTATTAATTTTACTAAGTGTAACTGATACCCTGGTAACAGCCTTAGAGTAGCTGGCTGTGGGTGTCACGTGGCACTGTATCTACCTTATAGTCTGGGTAGAGGTGACATAGCAGGTAAATCTGTTCTAGCCTTTCCCAGATGTTTGTGAAGATTAAATCTCAAAGTGTTTGTGTGTTAGCTACGCTGAACAGGGTAACACAGCACTGATTTCACAGAGAAAAAGGTGGAGGACTTGACGAACACCCAGCTGAGAACTCAGCTCTTGTTAATGGTCAGTGTGGAGTCTTATTTGGGGCCTGGAGAGAGACAGCCCAACCCCAAGAAAAGAGTGTGCATTCCCTGTGTGCTCTTAAGGGAAACTGTGCTTGGTGCAGAGGGTTGCATCTGAAAATACTGTGTGTCTAAGTGAATGTTCCCTACCAGTGTCAGTGGTGAGGACTGAGGCTTATTGATCACTGGCCCAGAAGAGGAACGTCACACACTTACATGTTAAATAAAATAAAAACTAAGAAAAAAATAATTAAAATGTATGCATCTAAAACCAAAGAATATATGGGCAGTAATTTATTTCTGTGACATTAAATGCAATTTCCTTGTACACTACCATTCCAAAAAATGAAGGACTGAAACATACAATGGGAATTAATTTCACCAGCATTACCAGAAATAACTTACAGGGAAATATAATATGGATGACAAAAATGGAAATGGTAAGCAATATTCTCTTGTTTAATATAGTGTTCTTTCAACATATTCAGGCAACAATTATGATCTTTTAAACACATTCCTACATTAATTTTGCCATATTAGTTGACTTTTGAGAGGATGATCTCTAGTGAGTGGAATGCTACTTCTTTTATGTTCTCACATGGTTCTTAAAAAAGTTGACCTCTCATGCACATCACAAATTAAAGTATGGCATCCCAGTATGAAAAGGTGGACCTCCCTAATCTTAAGTTCTTATCCCCCCAAAAATAGCACTGAATCTGCAAGGAAACATGCTGCATAGTACAGTACACAAGTAATAACTTCTAACAGGATGGGTGGTAACTAATATTAACTTGTTCTAACCCAAAAATACTCCAGTGGGGGTGGGCATACTTACATATTTTTTTTCAACTAAGCTTTCTCTATTCCAGATTGCACTATGGGTCCCTAGAAGATGACATTATAATGCTCTATTCTTTTTAACAGGATATTCCTCCTATTCACTTAGTGACAGTAATCAGAATTACTACTTATTTTCAAAATTCTTGAACAGAGTGTTTGTATCCACTTTGCACAGAAGTAACCAACAATTCTGTACTCAATTCATCTCCAGTGGTATTTCCCTCCTCAACGGAGACTGCTAATGGTCTTGCAGACAAACTCTCTTCTAACTTCACTACACCCACCCTCCCGTTCCCCTCCATTCCCCATCATATACTTCTTCTTGAGATCAATTTAAACCAGGGTTCCCCTCCATTCCCCATCATATCCTTCTTCTTGAGACATATTTAGACCAGATCCTTTAGGTACTTCCCAAAACCAAAAACACTATTTACAAGGGTCCTGGATGTCTGCTGTGAAAAACGAAATCCTATCTTAGCAAAGCCCCCTTCACATCAACTTTTCAATCTGAGTCCCTCCACTTGCTGTTTGACTGAGGTGTGAAAAATAGCCGTTATTGTGCCCTTGCATAAAGGTGGTACCCTGGCTGTTCCCAGTGGCGGCTGGCGACTTCAAATCAAAGGTGGGCTGCAGGAGACAGATGAATGGGTTGGGCCAATGGGAAGGGGCGTGACTAACTAGAAAGGGGCAGAGCTATGCTCAAAACCACAAAAACTGGGACTTTAAATACGCTTCTCTGGGTGCCAAACTGCCATTATGAGAGTCCAAACAAGACAAAATGAAGTGTAGAAGAAACAAATATTTCAATGTATTGGCTACATGACAGCTTACTTAATATCTAGATGGAAACAAAAAGGTTGTGAGGCATGAAAAAAGAAATTACTTTTTAAATACATTACTGGAATTCGCCTCACAGTTAGACGTTGCCTGTTCGATTCTCAGTTAGAGCGTCTTCTCTGTGGCGACATGCGTAAATGGGCGTTCCTTCATTGAAGGTTGTGTGTTAGGCCCGGCAAGCCAGCATGTAAAAATCTACTGCCAATCATTAGCGGACCGGAGTTCCGCTGTTGTGACCCCTAACCGGGAAAAGCCGAAAGACGCAAACAAACAAACTGGAATGCCCGTCAAAATCAAGTATAAGAAAAACAGGCGGCACTCAACTCAAACCTCTTCTCCTTGCACTGCAGTTCCAATTATAATTTATATTCAGCTGTATAAAAGTACTAAGTAACGTGCTGAAAGTAGCAATCTCTATGATACCCCCACTTGTAAAAATGTTTCTTATCCAAAAAAGACCTGCTGCCTGACAACTATCTGTTTCATGGGGAGAACATGATAAAAGCAAAAAAATGAACAGCAAACAATAAACAAGGTCAAGATAAATTGCTTAATGGATTACTGCACAGGTTATGGGCCACACATAATAGATTGGCATTCTGTTTAGTTTACTGGTACAGCCTGCAAAGATGACTACAAGTCTCCAACAAATGTAATGAGCTTCTGAAAATACTGTAACCCTGTCTTTTATTACAAAATCTGTCATATGCATTTCAATTCCCTAGGCTTATATGTTATTTTGTTATGTAAATATTCTCTGCATGGCAACAAGAAGGCTTTCAGTGTTGGTAATCCTTTAACAGTATGCTTATTAAAGCTTACTTGCATCTTACAATCTCAGACAGGCTTACCTGACAGCCATTAAAGCCTTGCTACTTAAACACAGAGCAACAGGCAGTGCAGCACATGCATTTTCTGAATAATAAGCATAAATCAACAGTATAAAAATATGACAGAAAACCAGAACATTCTGCAAAATCAAAGACAGATGAAAAGCCACTATAGTACTTGTGTCTACCTTGGATGGGGGGATACTCTGCACACTTACACTGCATACCTGCTCCTTGTCTTGCTTGGACATATCCAGAGTCACTACATGGGGGAGTGGGTTGCAACAAGCATGTCACAATTTGAAATGTCTCTCGCTGACGGTGATGGCCCTAACACATCTGTCATACCTCTCAACCTCAGAGCAAGAAATCTGAACAAAGCCATAAATAGAAGTGGGACAAAGGCCCAAAAATAAGGACAATTTTTAAATATTGCCCTTATAAACTTGGAAAGATAATAGAATAGTATTGCATTAGTATATATTTTCTGAAGAGTATGAAATCTGAAACTCAAATATCTGTCATTATTTTCTAACTTCAATCTTTAATGATTTGCCACTAATTTGCCAGAAAACCACAACATGTTATGAAAAACAAACCAAAAATGTGATGCAAAAATATAAAATAACCACACAATACAGCTGGAAACCTATCAAAGAAGGGACACTTTTTAATATTAGTACTGTTAAGCAGAGCAGCTGACAAAATAAGAGAATCTACATGCATTTCTGAAATAAAAATAATCTATAAATCTGATCATTACAATTATTTCTTAATTGTAAACTCTCCACATATTCTTCCAAAAGTGCCATTTTGCGTAGGGATTATTGGGGGAGAGCAACATTTTGAGCCAAAGTCGGGGACAGTTGAGAGGTTTGGATATACCTAATTCTATAAAATGATTTATTTGTGTGTACCTATCAACCTCATAATGCAGGAAATCTGGACAAGGCCAAATATATTGGGGGAACGTACAGACAGTACTACAAACTGCTGTTGTACAAAATTATGACAGTTGATAGAATAACAGGTCTTGTTTTAGCATGCATTTTTCTGAAAGGTATGAAGTTTGAAACTCAATGTCATTATTTAGTGACTTCATTCCAAAATGATTTGCCAGACAACCACACATTTTATGAGGGATAAACCAAAAATAAGAAGCAAAAATCTATTAATTCTGTGAAAATCTGGACAGTTGAGAGTTATAGTTCAGCCGGGGCTGTCTGAATTTGCTGCCACCACCACCCCCTCATAAAATCATGGTCATATGGGGCCTCTCCCCCCGGCAGCCATCCCAATGTCCCATTACTTGGCTATTTCACACCATTTACCATAAACACTGTGATGTGCATACTGCTTTACTTCTACGATGATTTGGATTTCATTTAAACGTTTTGTTTTATATTTCACAGCACAAACACTAATATACATCTGCTAAACAAAGCAATGCAGTCTCACAATGTAAATAGACTTAGCATTAAAACTTCTCTGCCCTTGAAACTCACATTCATTGAAACAGCATTGAAACCCACATTCAAAGAAAATATGTCTGACCAGTGGCAGATAAAGACTAACTTTGGGCTGTTTTCAAATCATAGGCCCCTTACACATGAAAAATACATGTGTTCTTTGATACACCTTCCAAATTGTATTTAATTATAT
Organism: Protopterus annectens; assembly: GCF_019279795.1. Lineage (NCBI taxonomy): Eukaryota > Metazoa > Chordata > Ceratodontiformes > Protopteridae > Protopterus > Protopterus annectens. Next base: position 1,819,434,763 of record NC_056737.1, on the reverse strand, counting down.
TCCTTGTATAATACAGTAGAGCTGTTTGAGGGCATTTTACATTTACTGTTTTGAATATTTTTCCAGTAAACAATGAAACAAAATGCATGCACCAATAATTACAAAACTGCCCAATTCAGAACATTTCCATCATAAAAGTCTACTCAAACATCTACAATCCACCAGTATCAGTCAATATGCACAATTTCTGCAGAAGTAAAAGTCATCTAAATAATTCCATATTAAAGAGATTAGTAACTAATTAAGAGGTTGCTGCTAGCAAACAACTTTATATTTCATTGTTTCATTTACAAATAAAGTGCCCGTTAAATTATAAGCTAGTAATACTGCAATAGGGAATAGATGGCAAACTGCTAACAGGTTCATAGTTACTAGGCATCTCTGCCAAAGAGGTCACTCTCAGGACTGCAGCATCTACCCCCTTTAAAAGTACAGTATCAGCAATGCATCTACATACTGTGAGAGTACAACCCACAGCCTTCTGCATCAAAAGCAAGTACATTACCTGTTGTGCTAGTAACAATGCAAGCTGACTCAACATAAGCAGCACTAAACTTCTCTTCCCCTGAAGCTCTTAACTCCTTGGAAAATCCACTCGACACTCAACTGTATTTCTCAACTTTGCAGCACATGAGCACAAGAAATCTGGAAAAAGCCAAAATAAATTGGGGGGAGGGCAAAAGTCCAAAAACCAGGGAGACATTTTAAACATTGCTTGTATAACCTCGGAAAGTTACTAGAATAAAATGTTGTGCTACCACTATGCATTTCACTGCCAAGTCTCCAGGAGCCTGTGCACTACAGTCAGAGCAGCATACCACTATGACAAATCAGATGTTTCTTGAAAGACAGAAGACTGAAACTTAAATGGCTATGATTTAGTGGATTCAGTTCCCACCATAGCTCTTAACCGCTTAGCAAAAAACACCTGGACAAAGCCAGTAATGGGGGAATACGGCCCCCAAACATATTCAGTGCATTCAGTTCTCACCATAGCTCTCAACCTCTTAGCACAAAAAATGACACAAAGCCAATAATGGTGGAATACAGCCCCAAAAATAGGGACAAATTTCAAATATTGATCTTATAAACTTAGAAAATTGCTAGAATAAAATGTTTTGTGTTGTGTTGAAGAATATGAAGTCTGACATTCAAATGTCTGAAAGTCCAGAAAACCACAGATTTTGAGGAACAGAACAAAACTATGAGGAAAAAATCTGAATGCTTTTCACAAGTGGTGGTGCGTAGGGAATTCAGGTTCTTGCCACCTGTATCCAAGGTTGAGGGTTTGAACCTGGGTTTCTCTTACATACACACACACATTCTTCTGACTACTGTTTGTGTAACACTCTAAAGTGTGTTAAGAGCATTTGAAGCAATTGGTTGGTTTCCAGTATTTTCCCCCTGTGACTTCTAGCTATGTGACAGTATGATGTGTGTTTTGTTTATTAGTTAGTTTTTTAGCTATAGTTAGTTATTTTCTCATGATATTCTACAATGAAAGGTGTGCTAACAACTTTTAAATTCAATACTTGCTTTCTAATGCAGTTCCAGTGTGACTGCAAATTTTGTGGTAACATGAGGTTTGCATATGAATTGACTTGCTCATATGCAAGAACCTAGCAAAAACAGGTAGATTAAATTAAATGCTCACGCAAATTCACACCTAAACATTTCTTTCAGATATAAGTGTGTTAAAAAAGCATCAAGAGAACAATGTAAATTCTAATGCATGTTTTATACTAATTTTGTATATTTTCTTAATGTTTGTAAGAAAAAAACTGTATATATACTTACTGTATTTTTACGAACATGTGCATACAGGTACTCCGCATTTATTATTTTTTGGATAATCATGTGATTTTAACAGAAAGTATTTAATGAATGTTAATTGTAAGTAAAATCACTCTGAAAAAGTCTAGTTTCAAAGACAAAAGCACTCACTGATTTTATTTGATAAACTTCTGCAACAAGTACATTTAGGTTTGGCTCTTCATTTTCTACTGTGTTTAGTTGAATTTCAGAAGTTTTTATTTAATTACTCAGCAGCAGACATCTATGGACAGTGTTTTTGGTATTTCTGAGCAGTATGTCAAAATAATTGAGCCTCATTAAGTGTGGGGATTGTGCAGTGTGATAATTATCTAACAGTTAGACACTGGGATGCTATCAGCAAAAAGTACAGTTGTGTACGCTTACCATACATGTGGATGTTCGAGTGTATTCACTGTTGCAGTCTTAACAGATGGGTTATCCAGCTCCTGGTAGCCCTCAGTCAGCCAGAATACCAAAGGCAGTAAAAATGACGTTGGTTGCCATCGGTTGTAAACAACGTCAGGGCGTCAGATATAAAAGGAGGCAGCCAACGTTAATTCCTCAGTCTTTCTTGCCATAGCAGTCAGGAGCCCCCAAAAATTAAGGCTTAAACCAAAAACCAATTTGACAAATAAATTAAGTTTGTACCTCAGGGAAAAAGGATAGGAGAGGATCACCAAAGGGGGAAGGAGGGAGGGAACCCAGGACTGCAACAGTGAATACACTCAAACAGCTACATTTATGGTGTGCACACAACTGTACTATGTTCATTGTGTTTCACTGTTGTAGTCCTAACAGATGGGTTGATTACCAAAGCCCAGAGAAAAAAGGGGGGAAGGAACCAACAGCATCAAGGGTTGGAGGTAATGCCCTGCAACACCACAGAGGCAAACCCTGCCCTGGCTCTGGAAAACAGAGGCAAATTATAATGCTTGTGAAGGTGTAAACAGAAGACCATGTGGCAGCCTCCAAAATGTCTCTAGTAGGGACACCCCTTAGAAAGGCTGCAGAAGTGGAAGCCGCTTAGTAGAGTGGGTCCTAACCCCTTGAGGCGGAGCTTTGCCATGAAAGCAATAACAAAAAGTAATGCAATGTGCAATCCATTTAGAAATGGTTTGTTTAGAAATGGCCTTGCCCTGGGCTCCAGGGGCAAAACTGACCAATAATAGTGCTGATTTCCGAAGGTCCTTAGTCCTGTCCAGATAAAACCAGAGCTGTCTGTGCACATCACGAGAATGTAGGATCCTTTCACCTCTATTGCGAAGATTAGGAAAGAAAGTAGGAAGGTGTATGGACTGATTAAGAGTGAGGCTGGAAACCACCTTAGGCATAAAAGAGGGATTAGTCCTCAGAGAAAGTACAGTTTTGTACCTACCATAAATGTAGATGTTCGAGTGCTCATACAGCTGCAGTCATAACAGATGGGTTATCCTGCCGTCAGGCGGGTCCTCGGTCGGCCGAATTCCAAAGTCTAGGTCCGGCGTCGGTTGTCGTCGCTTCTTCCCTGACGTCAGTGCGACAGGGGTATAAAAGAGGCAGCCGATGCCATTTTCTTCAGTTTTTCTTGCCCCAGATGTCAGGTGCCCTCAGAAGGAAGGCAAACAATGTTATGCAAAGATGCAATGTTGATAAATCAAAAAAAAGTAGTTGCAAGCAAATACACCATAAAAGAATACCCCAAAAAGGTTATATGAAAAGGTGTTTGTCATAAGGCCTGTCCTAAGAGGGGATGGAGGGAGGGAAACATGGACTGCAGCTGTATGAGCACTCTAACATCTACATTTATGGTAGGTACAAAACTGTACTATGTTCATCATGCATACAGCTGCAGTCATAACAGATGGGTAGAATCCCAAAGCTAAGTAAGGGTGGTAGGTACTAAGAGGAACTAGGAGGGGCTAGGATGCCCTGCAGAACTGCTGTGGCAAAGCCCGCTCTAGATTTTGAGTATAGTGGGAGGTGATAGTGCTTGGAGAAAGTGTGCACTGAACTCCAGGTGGCTGCTTCCAAAATGTCCTTGGTAGGGACACCCCTGAGGAAGGTTGCAGAGGTAGCTGTGGCTCTGGTGGAGTGGGATCTGATGCATGCAGGCACAGTTTTTCCATGAAATGAGTAACAAAAGCGTATGCAGTGGGCTATCCATTTTGAAATTGTCTGTTTGGAAATAGCCTTTCCTTGAGCACCTGCAGCATAGGACACAAAGAGTTGCTCAGATTTCCTGAATGGCTTTGTCCTGTCCAAATAGTAACGAAGTTGTCTGTGAATGTCCAAGGAATGTAGTAGTCTTTCCCCTTTGTTTTGAGGATTAGGATAAAAGGTAGGTAAGTGGATAGTCTGATTCAAAGCTACAGTGGATACTACCTTTGGCATAAAGGTAGGGTTGGTTCATAAGGAAACTCTGTCCTGACGGAAAATGATGAATGGTTGCACAGCCATGAGGGCCTGTAGCTCTGAAACCCTGAGTGCTGAGGTGATAGCCAGAAGAAAAGCTGTTTTCCATGACAAGTATTGTAGCTCTGTTGAAGAAGCTGGCTCAAAGGGAGGAAGGGTCAGCTTTTCCAATACGAAGTTGAGGTCCCAAGCAGGGACTGGTGGTTTCCTTGGGGGTTTTATATTCTTTGCCCCTCTGAGGAACTGCCTTAAGAGAAGATGAGATAATAAAGGAGGATCTGTGTTGTATTGTGCAGAAATGGCTGAAGCATGGATCTTGATGGAGGAGAAGGAAAGTCCACTGTTTAACATCTCAGCTAGGTACTGTAAAATTTGAGGTATATTTATTACCCAAAGATTCTGTCCCTTTTCTTGATTCCAGGCACAAAATCGTTTCCATTTGGCGGAGTAGGCTTTTCTAGTAGGTCTTCTGGCCTCCAAGATGACATCCTGCACCTCCTTGGAGAGGAGAATCTGTTGGGAAATCAAGGAATTCTCCATGCAGCTAGATTTAGGGTTGTGAGATGGCTGTGAAGGGTTTTGTAGTTGTGCTGGGACAACAGAAGAGGGGCTAGAGGTAGGATCCATAGTAGGGAATGTGTCAGGCTCTTCAGGAGCGGATACCAGTGTTGCCTTGGCCAGTGTGGAGCAATGAGAATCATTTTCGGCCTCTCTGCTCTGGCTTTTAATAGAACTTTGGACAGCAGAGGAAGAGGCGGGAAGGCACAGACTGTCAATGTTGCCCAATTGAAGGAAAGTGCGTCCACTTTCCAGGCCTGTGGATGATAGGTCCTTGAACAAAATTTTTTCAACTGGCAATTTCTGTGGGTAGCAAAGAGATCTATGTCTGGCTGTCCCCATGCCTGAGTTATCTTTGTGAAAACTTGAGGATTCAACTTCCATTCGTGTGGATCTGTCATATTTCTGCTTAGGTTGTCTGCCAGTGTGTTTTCCTTCCCTGGCAGAAATTGTGCCTGTAGTTGAATTTGCAATTCCAGTGCTGTGTTCCATAGGGTCATGGCTTGCCTGCACAGGGGGTATGGATGAGTTCCCCCCTGTTTGTTTATGTACCACATCACTGTGGTGTTGTCCGTCCTTATCAATAGCTGGCCTGGATGCAGTAGGTCTTTGCAGGTCATAATAGCATTTTGCACGGCTAGCATTTCCTTTTGGTTGATGTGAAGGAGCTTCTCTTTTCGGGTCCATTTTCCCTGAATGCACTGATCTGTCATGTGTGCTCCCCAGGCATAGTCTGAGGCATCTGTTGTGATGATTTGAGTTGCTTGAGGTACACAGAAAGGAAGACCTGTGTTTCTTTGGCAAGCTTGAGCCCACCACAAAAATTCCTTTTGAAGGCATGGAATGAGTGGTATAATTGCTTCCAAGCTGTGGCTGTGTTGAGACCATAAGTTTTTTAGGTACCATTGAAGTTTCCTCATATGCAACTTTGCACATGGAATTAGTAGGATGCAAGATGCCATGAATCCCAGAGCCTGCAGGACTTTCCTTGCAGTTAGCCTGGTGAAAGTTGCCATTTTTCTGAAGTATTGGGACAGTTGCCCTTGTTTGTCTGGCGTGAGGTAGGCCATCTGGGTGGTTGTATTCAAGCTGGCACCCAGGAAGATTATTTGTTGAGAAGGTATTAGTTATGATTTATTTTTGTTGACTGTGTATCCCAGGAAGTTCAACAGTTTTATTACAAACGCCAGGTGCTGCAGTAGTATGTCCTTGCTGTCCGCTTGGATCAGGCAGTCGTCCAGATATGGGTAGATTTGTATCCCTTGTAGTCTGCAAAAGGCGATTACTGATGCCAGCCATTTCGTAAACACTTTGGGCGCAGTAGATAAGCCAAAGGGCAATGCAGAGAATTGGTAATGGGTTGAACCTGCAAGAAATCTGAGGTATCTTCTGCAATCTTGTCTGATAGGGACATGCAGGTATGCCTCCTTGAGGTCCAATGTTACCAGCCAAGACTCCTTGCCCAGCATGGGAAGAAGCTGCTGTGATGTGAGCATCTTGAATTTTGGCACCTGTAGATATGTGTTTAGGATGGATAGGTCTAAGATAGGTCTCCAATCTTTGTCTTTCCTTGGTACCAGGAGTAGTCTGGAATAAAACCCTTGACCTTGTTATTTTGCAGGTACCTCTTGAATTGCTTTCATGTCCATGAGAGCTGAAATTTGTTTTTGTGCCTCTGCCTTTTGATTTTGTGGCAGGTTTGGCATGCCTCTCATTTTTGGAAGGGTGTGAAAGTGGAACCTGTAGCCTCTCTGTCTACAATGTCCAGAATCCATTTGTCTTTTGTAACAATATGCCAATTTTTTGAGAATAATGTCAGTTTTCCGCCCAAAGGAGCTGCCATTAAAGCTTTGCTTGGCAGGTGTAGGGGGAAGTCATTGTGTCTGTTTTCTAAAAGACTGTGATCTATCTTCTCCACCTCTTGGGGTTGGTGTATGCCACTGTCTGGCTCTGAAAGATCCTTGAGGTTGCCCTCTACCCCTTGGGCGTCTGTATCTGCCCCCTTTGAGGTCTGTCCGTGGCTGGAAAGAACCAATTTTTTGAAGGCCAGTTTCTGCTGAAACGTGGAGGTTGTACCTGCAGGAAATCTTTCACTGTTTACATTGATTTCGCTTTTTCCTCCATTTTCTTTAGTACCTCCTCAGCTTTAACACCAAAGTTTACAACTTTTTGAAGAGGTGCATCTAATAATTTAGCTTTGACATGATCTGGTAAGGTTTGCTCTATGAGCCAAGCATGCCTACGTATAACAGACTCCGTAACAGCAGCTCTACATGAGGCCTCTAAAGCATCAAAACCACACTGCAAGGTATGTTTACCCACTTGCTCTGCACCATGCAACAAATCCTGCAACTCTTTTAAATCTGGTTGTGTCATCTTGCTTTTCAGCTGAGATATCAAAAACTGTTGATACTTTAACATATGGAACTGACAGTTTAATGCCCTCATGGTTAAAGTGGCCGAGGTGTACACCTTTTCCCCCACCCTTCTAAAGCTCTGGAATCTCTCTCTGAAGGTAATGGGTTTTTAGCAGTAGAGGCCTTAATTCCCTTGGGACCCTGTGAAATTGTTTCTGGGTCAGCAGTATGGCTTCTATATAGGAACTGGTGAGAATCAGGAACCCGGTAATACCTGTCTGGTTTAACAGGAGCTGGAGGCTAAGAATCTGGATTAAGGCTGGCTTCTGTGTACACATCATCCAATATATCTAAAACAGGAGGGATAGCCAGGGGCCTATGCTGGGTGAGCAGAAGAAATTCCCTGAGCCTTTTCTTGGAATCTGAGTAATCTTGGCCTTCCCAGTGAAAGTGTTCCCTCAATGTATGCAGGGTTTCCCCAAAAGAGAAGTCCTCAGGGGAGGAGACCGAGGGAATAGACTCCTCTGCATCAGAGTCTTTGAATGGAGAATAGGCATAATCCTGTTCCTCAGATAGTTCTGAGGTAATAGAAGCTTGATCTGAGGAAGGGTAGTCTTCCTCTAATCTGGGCCTTTTGTCAGAGGGGGGTTGAGAACCCCTGATAAGAGTAATCAAATCCACAGCCATTTTAAGCATCTGCTTTTTAGGCATAGTGCCTTGAAAGGGGGTCTGAGGAACCTGTTTTTTTGGTTTTCATGGCTGCTTTAGATTTAGTGAAGGCTTTAATAGAGAAGGAGGAAGGCCTGAAGACCCCTTGAGAAATGGCAGGCCTGTCTAAATTCTGAGTTTCCCCGCCAGGAGTGGCGTCGGTATCTGTAGTAGGAATGGGGGCCGAGGAGCCTGCGACCTCGGGTACTGAAGACACCGGTAATGTAGTGTCATCGGTACTCAGGGGCTGCGTAGGCGCCTCGCTGAGTACCGGAGAACCGGTAGTCGGCCTTAGCGTGGTTTCAGTAGATGGTGCGGACCTCGTATGTCGGTCCTTATCTTTGCGTTTTTTGCTCAAAACTGGAGTCGGAGTATCCGACGACATAATGTAATTAAATTTTTTGCCAAAAAAATGAAGGGCGAACTCCACCCAATGCTTAATAGTGTGCTTGTTGAATCTAGCACAAAAACGGCAGGCCGAGACGTTGTGGTCTGGGCCTAAGCAAGGTATACAGAAAGAGTGGAAATCCTTATGCGGTATTTGCTTCCCACATGAAATGCAATTATTAACTTTGTCTGACATCGGTCTGAGGCAAGAAAAGTTTCCCCAATGGGGTACTTAGCTTTCAAGAAGACTTCGGCTGAAATACTTTCGTAAATCTCAGGAGCTGGCCGACCGGCACTTGCGAACTGCTTCTGCTTCGGGCACCGCGCGGCAAGAAAGACTGAAGAAGATGGCGTTGGCTGCCTCTTTTATACCCCTGTCGCACTGACGTCAGGGAAGAAGCGTCGACAACCGACGCCGGACCTAGACTTTGGAATTCGGCCGACCGAAGACCCGCCTGACGGCAGGATAACCCATCTGTTATGACTGCAGCTGTATGCACGATGAACATCTCTGTTTGCATGGAAAATAAGAAAAGGCTCCATGGCCATCAAAGCTTGCAGCTCCGAAGCCCTCCTTGCTGAAGTAATAGCCAAGAGGAAGGCGGTCCTCCAAGAGAGAAACTTTAAATCTGTTGAAGCAGCTGGCTCAAAAGGAGGAAGAGTCAGTTTCTCCAGAACAAAATTAAGAACCCAGGATGGAGTAGGTGCTCTTCTGGGATGTTTTAAATTGCAAGCACCTCTGAGAAACATTTTCATCAGGGGATGAGAGAAAATGGGCTGTTCAAGTGAACAATGAGCAGAGATAGCTGAAGCATGGATCTTGATAGAGGAAAAAGAAAGACCACCCTGAAGCAAATCAGTCAAGTATTCCAGGATCAGAGGAAGGGTAGGTTGAGAAGCAGACTCCCCTCTAGCCTGCATCCATTGAGAGAACCTTTCCCATTTGCCAGCATAAGATTTCCTAGTGCTAGGCCTCCTGGCCTCCCTCCCTTAGCACGTCAACCACCTGTTGGGAATGTGAGGAAGAAAGGGAAGGAGTCATACAATGAGCCAAGCTGCCAAATGAAGAGACTGAAGATGAGAATATAGAATGTTTCCCCTTCCCTGAACCAAAAGATCTGGCTTCAGAGGAAGATGCCAAGGAGGAAGATGGGAGAGACTGAGAAGCAGCGGATACCAATGCTGTCTGGGCCAGTCCAGAGCTATGAGAATCGTCCTTGGACGTTCGTCCCTGATCTTCACTAATATTCTGGGAAGAAGAGGGAGAGGAGGGAAGGTGTACACTGATAGCAACGTCCAAGGGAAGGACAGAGCATCCACTTTCCAGGCTCTGCTGTTTGGTGCAAAAGAGAGGTAGCAAATGGTTGTCTGGGGAGGAGAAAAGATCCACCTGAGGAGTGCCCCAAAATTGAATGATGCTGTAAAAGACTACTCTGTTCAGCTGCCACTCATGAGGATCCAGGGTTTGCCTGCTCAACTGGTCTGCCAAAACACTGAGCCTCCCTGAAAGAAACTGAGCTAGGAGATGCAGGTCCAGGGATGCTGCCATCAACCAAATATCCGTGCTTTGTCTGCACAGGGGGTAAGAGTGAGTCTCTCCCTGCTTGCTGATGTACTACATGACTGTGGTGTTGTCTGTTCTGACAAGCAGGGTCCCTGGAGAATGAAGTTGCTTGAAAGCTAATAATGCCTGCTGAAGTGCAATCAACTCTTTTAGTTTTATGTGCAGGTCTATCTGCTGGACGTTCCAACATCCCTGTATGCATCTGCCATCCAGGTGTACTCCCCAGGCATAGTCTGATGCATCTGTAGTCAGAACGTGAGTGGCAGGAGGTGTCCGAAAAGGCATGCCCTTGTTTTGTAGCAGGCTGTTGCCCACCATAAAAACTCCATCTGCAGAGATAGAAGCAGAGAAATCATCATATCCAGGTCCTCTGTGTGTTGACACCAAATGCTCTTGAGGTACCACTGCAATTTCCTCATATGCAGTCTTGCATATGGAATCATGAGAATACAAGATGCCATGAATCCCAAAGCTTGCAGGTATTTCCTTGCAGGGAGCTGGGACAGGCTTGCCAAGTCCTTGAAGTAAACTGAAAGAGTTGTCTGCTTCTCCTAGGTGAGATATATCATCTGGGCGGATGTGTTCAGACTTGCTCTCAGGAATGTTATCTCCTTGGATGGTACCATTTTTGATTTTTCCACATTGAGTGTGTAACCCAGGGAAGAGAGAAGAGTCTTTACAAATTCCGAATCCTTTAATAGCTGTTCCTGAGAATTTGCCTGAATCAGACAGTCATCCAAGTAAGGGTAAATCTGAATTTTCTTCTGTCTGCAAAAAAGCAATGACTGGGGCCAGGCACTTTGTGAAGACTCTGGGAGAAGTAGATAAGCCAAAGGGTAGCGCAGAGAATTGGTAATGCTGCTTGCCCATTCTGAAACGAAGGAACTGCCTGCAACTTTCCCTGATAGGAATGTGCAGATAAGCCTTTTTGAGATCCAAGGTTGCCAGCCAGGAATCCTTTTCTAGCAGTGGTAGTAACTGAAGCAGAGTGAGCATTTTGAACTTTGGAATCACTAGAAGAAAGATCCGGGAAAGGATGCCAAGTTACTTTGTTTTTTGGAACAAGGAAAGGCCTGGAATAGAAGCCCTGGCCCACCTGCTGAGTAGGAACAGATTCTATTGCTCCCAGATGAGACAGACACAAAATTTGTTTTTCTACTTCTGCCCTTTGGTTTGGAGGGATGTCCGGAAATCCCTTGGGAGCTGGAAAGATGAGGAAAGAAAATTTGTGCCCTAGGAACACTGTTCTGAGCATCAATTTTTCGTCCGTGATAGTGGCCCAGCCATCTGCAAAAAGGGCCAACCTTCCCCTAAAGGACTCTCCTGACAAGCAAGAACAGGCAAAAGTTGTAAAAAGTCATCGAGAGTGTTTTGATTGAGATGCAGGCTTGGAGCTTCCCCCTTCAAAAGTGGAAGCCTGCCAACACCTAGACCTTTGAGGGGTAGCCCCCTGCCCCCTAGAAGATTTGTAACCTCTAGTCCTGGAACGGTTCTGTCTGCTGGTATCAGGAAAGGTCCAACTCTTGGAATGGTAATTATTGCTAAAGCAAGGGGGTTAAACTTGCAGAAAATCCTTAACAGTTTGCATGGACTTGTCCTTATCCTCCATCTTCTTCATTACCTCCTCTGCTTTGCTGCCAAAAAGACTATCTTTATGCAAAGGTACATCCAAAAGCTTAGCCTTGAAAGGTTATGGAAGAGGCTGTTCTCTGAGCCAAGCGTGTCTTCTAATAACAGATCCAGTAACTGTAGCCCTGCTGGAGGCATCAAGGATGTCAAAACCACAATGCAAAGAATGCTTGCTGACCAGACTGGCAGAATTCAGTAAATCCTGCATGTCTTTAATCTCTGCCAAAAGAGGTACACTTGCGATCCTAAGACTTAACAGACTCCAAGGTGTGCTGCCGGTACTTCAGCATATGCAATAGACAACTGGTAGTCTTAATAGCTAGGGTGGCAGAAGTATAAACCTTCTTGCCCCACCTATCTAGGTTTCTAGACTCCCTGTCAGAAGGAACAAGATTCCTGATAACAGTGGCCTTAACGTCTTTAGGGGCCTGAGAAATAACCACTGGATCTGCCAACAGATTCCTGAAAAGAAACAGATGAGAATCAGGAACTCTGTAGTACCTGTCAGGTTTCCTGGGAGCAGGAGAAACCGAATTTGGAGATAAGGAATTTTCCAAAAAAAACATCAACAACTTCCAACATGGGGGGAATAGCAAGATGTTTTTGCTGAGGTAAATCAAGAAACTCCCTAATCTGTTTCTTGGATTGGGGATAATTCTGACTTTCCCATTTAAAATGTTCCCTGAGGGTATTTAAAGTATCACCAAAAGAAAAATCCTCTGGAGGAGAGGCTGAAGGGATGAACTACTCTGCATATGAATCCTCAAAAGGAGAAAAAGCCTGAGAAAATTCCTTTTCATCAGCAGAAATGCTGGAAGAATCAGACCCTGAGCAGGACAAAACCTCAGGAGAAACATCTCGACTCCTTTTAGAAGGAGGAGGCTGAGAACCCCTAATAAGAGTCAGCAAATCATTAGCCATTTTAACCATTTCGGATTGAGGGGAACGAGAAGCAGCTGGAGCCTGCCTTTTCACAGGCTTATGAATGGAAGATTTACCTGCAAGCCTGAAGGACTCAGGAGGCTTGGCAACAGCCAAAGTTGCAGCAGAAGTTGAAGGAAGAAGTTTGCCGTCAGAACGTAAAACGGAGTCCTCGGACACCGGAATCAGCTTAGCGGCTCGGCAGAAGAGGCGACTGGTGACAGGTCGGAAGGCAAAATGGAGGCTGAAGGCTAAGGGACTCAGATTCAAGCAAGGCCTGCAGTTGTACATCTCCGGACTGCAAAGGCATCTCACTGGCTGCTGCCTGACTGACGACCAACTTAACCTCATCCAAGGACTTAACTTTCTGAGGCCTGTCGTGGTCCTTATCCTTACTTTTCTTCAGAACATCCGAAGCCTGAAGACTGGTGGACGCCATACCAACAAACTTAGGCCAAACTCCAAAATTCCAAGCCAAAATCTTAGCCCAACGATGGATAGTACGCGGATTAAAGGAGGCAAAGATATCACACTTGGGAACGTTGTGGTGAAGGCCTAAACAAATAATGCAATAGGAATGAAAATCTCTATGGGGAATCTGCTTTCCACAGGTAAGGCTATTATTAACTTTTTCTGACATTCGTTAAGGCAAGAAAAGAGAATCCCCAATGGGGTACTTAGCTGTAGTAGACTTCAACTCTTGTAGTCGGAAACGAACCAAGGTAAACTACCGACCGGCACTCGTGCATGAAAAGATTCTGCTTCAGGCTCTGCGGCAAAGAAGACTGAGGAAGTGATGTTGGCTGCCTCCTTTTGTATTGGACACCCTGATGTCCTTTACAACCGACGGGACCGACGTCATATTTACTATCTTTGGTATTCCGGCCGACTGAGGGCTACCAGGAGCGGGATAACCCATCTGTTAGGACTGCAACAGTGAAACACGATGAACATCCACAGCAACTGTTCATAGCTGCAAAATGTTTCGCCATCCTTGAAACAAATTTTTTACATATTTTATATGTAAAGAGCAGTGATATCAACAGCTTTAAATTAACTCTTGCTAGCAACAACGCAAGAATGCCTACTGCATAATTAATATAGGTGGACCTAATCCTGGCATTCAAATTTTATAAAGCATGTTGCTTGCATATGATATTGTTTAAGGCTATTGTAGAAGCAGGACATTTGTTAAAACTGCTGTGTGAATAGAAACCTATTTAGTAATTTCCTCAAGCAGGAAGTAATCCAAAACAACACAGTTAAAGGAGACATGAGTATGAGACAGAGAAGGGAAAAGTACAGTTTTGTACCTACCATAAATGTAGATGTTCGAGTGCTCATACAGCTGCAGTCATAACAGATGGGTTATCCTGCCGTCAGGCGGGTCCTCGGTCGGCCGAATTCCAAAGTCTAGGTCCGGCGTCGGTTGTCGTCGCTTCTTCCCTGACGTCAGTGCGGCAGGGGTGTAAAAGAGCCAGCCAACGCCATCTTCAGTTTTTTTTTGCCCCAGATGTCAGGTGCCCCCAGAAGGAAGGCAAAACATAAACTTACGTAATCATGCAATATAGAATAATCAGAAAACAGTAGTTTGCAAGCAAATACACCATAAAAGAATACCCCAAATAGGTTGTATGAGAAGGTGTTTGTCATAAGGCCTGTCCTAAGAGAGGATGGAGGGGGGGGAAACCTGGACTGCAGCTGTATGAGCACTCGAACATCTACATTTATGGTAGGTACAAAACTGTACTATGTTCATCGTGCATACAGCTGCAGTCATAACAGATGGGTAGAATCCCAAAGCTAAGTAGGGGTGGCAGGCACTAAGTGGAACTAGGAGAAGCAAGGATGCCCTGCAAGACAGCTGTGGCAAATCCCGCTCTAGATTTTGAGTAAAGTGGAATGTGATAGTGTTTGGAGAAAGTGTGCACTGAACTCCAAGTGGCTGCTTCCAAAATGTCCTTGGTAAGAACCCCCCTGAGGAAAGCTGCAGAGGTAGCTGTGGCCCTTGTGGAGTGGGACCTGATGCTAGATGGCACAGCTTTTCCATGAAATGAGTAACAAAAGTGTATGCAGTGGGCTATCCATTTTGAGATTTTCTGTTTGGAGATGGCCTTTCCTTGAGCACCTGTAGCATAGGACAGAAAGAGTTGCTCGGATTTCCTGAATGGCTTTGTCCTGTCCAAATAACGTAGTTGTCTGTGAATGTCCAAGGAATACAGTAGTATTTCCCCTTTGTTTTGTGGGTTAGGGTAAAAGGTAGGTAAAGTCGATAGTCTGATTCAAGACTACACTGGATACTACCTTTGGCATAAAGGTAGGGTTGGTTCATAAGGAAACTCTGTCCTGATGGAAAATGATGAAAGGTTGCACAGCCATGAGGGCTGTAGTTCCGAAACCCTGCGTGCTGAGGTGATAGCCAGAAGGAAGGCTGTTTTCCATGACAAATATTGTAGTTCTGTTGAAGCAGCTGGCTCAAATGGAGGAAGGGTCAGTTTTTCCAATATGAAGTTGAGGTCCCAAGCAGGGACTGGTGGTTTCCTTGGGGGTTTTATATTCTTAGCCCCTCTGAGGAACTGTCTTAAGAGAGGATGAGAGAATAAAGGAGGATCTGTGTTGTATTGTGCAGAAATGTCTGAAGCATACCTCTCAAGTGTACCTCGTTATGAGGGACGTACCTCATTTGGGGTCTTACAAGGGTCATGCTCCTCGAAATTCCTCAAAGTTCCACATTGAAAGGGTCTGTTACACATTCAGTGTTAGGAATTTTTTAGGTGAAATCCATGGTAAATTGACATTAATCATATTAATTCATTAAAGGATCTTCTTTATAAGTGAAAACAGCATATTTTAACCATCCTATGACCTTCCTAGTTGAAGTTGTTAGTAAGCCATTAGTATGTGTTCCACATTTTGCCCATTTGTTCCACATTATGAAGGCGAGTGTTCCTCATTTTGGTGATGGAAGGTTGAGAGCTATGGTCTGAAGCATGGATTTTGATGGAGGAGAAGGAAAGTCCACTGTTTAACATCTCAGCTAGGTACTGTAATATTTGAGGTATTTATTACCCAAGGATTCTGGCCCTTTTTCTGATTCCAGGTACAAAACCACTTCCATTTGGCGGAGTAGGCTTTTCTAGTAGAAGGTCTTCTGGCCTCCAAGATGACATCCTGCACCTCCTTGGAGAGGAGGGTCTGTTGGGAAATCAAGGGATTCTCCAAGCGGCTAGATTTAGGGTTTTGAGCTGGCTGTGAATAGTTTTGTAGTTGTGCTGGGACAACAGAAGAGGCACTAGAGGTAGGATCCATGGTGGAGAATGCATCAGGCTCTTCAGGAGTGGATACCAGTGTTGCCTTGGCCAGTCTGGAGCAATGAGAATCATTTTCGGCCTCTCTGCTCTGGCTTTTCATAGAACTTTGGGCAGCAGAGGGAGAGACGGAAAGGCATAGATGAGCAAAATTTTTTCAGTTGGTAATTTCTGTGGGTAGCAAAGAGATCTATGTCTGGCTGTCCCCATGCCTGAGTTATCTTTGCGAAAACTTGAGGATGCAACTTCCATTCATGTGGATCTGTCATATTTCTGCTTAGGCTGTCTGCCAGTGTGTTTTCCTTCCCTGGCAGGAATTGTGCCTGAAGTTGGATTTGCAATTCCAGAGTTGTGTTCCAAAGGGTCATGGCTAGTCTGCACAGGGGGTATGAATGAGTTCCCCCCTGTTTGTTTATGTACCACATCACTGTGGTGTTGTCTGTCCTTATCAATAGCTGGCCTGGATGCAGTAGGTCTTTGAAGGCCATAATAGCATTTTGCACTGCTAGCATTTCCTTTTGGTTGATGTGTAGGTGCTTCTCCTTTTGGGACCATTTTCCCTGAATGCACTGATCTTTCATGTGTGCCCCCCAGGCGTAGTCCGAGGCGTCTGTTGTGATGATTTGATTTGCTTGGGCTATGCAGAAAGGGAGACCTTTGCTTCTTTGGCATGCTTGAGCCCACCACAAAAATAAATTCCTTTTGAAGACATGGAATGAGTGGTATAATTGTTTCCAAACTGTGGCTGTGTTGAGACCATAAGTTTTTTAGGTACCATTGAAGTTTCCTCATATGCAGCTTTGCACATGGGATCAGCAGGATGCAAGATGCCATGAATCCCAGAGCCTGCAGGACTTTCCTTGCAGTCAGCCTAGTGAAGGTTGCCATTTTGCTGAAGTATTGAGATAGTTGCCCTTGTTTGTCTGGCGTGAGGTAGGCCATCTGGGTGTTTGTAGTCAAGCTGGCACCAAGGAAAATTATTGTTTGAGAGGGTATTAGTTTTGATTTCTTTTTGTTGACTGTGTATCCCAGAAAGTTCAACAGTCTTATTACAAACGCCAGGTGTTTCATAAGTATGTCCTTGCTGTCCGCTTGGATCAGGCAGTCATCCAGATATGGGTATATTTGTATTCCTTGAAGTCTGCAGAAGGCAATTACTGATGCCAGGCATTTCGTAAACCCTCTGGGCGCAGTAGATAAGCCAAAGGGCAATGCAGAGAATTGATAATGGGTTGAACCTGCAAGAAATCTGAGGTATCTTCTGCAATCTTGTCTGATAGGGACATGCAGGTATGCCTCCCTGAGGTCCACTGTTACCAGCCAAGACTCCTTGCCCAACATGGGAAGAAGCTGCTGTAATGTGAGCATCTTGAATTTTGGTACCTGTAAATATGTGTTTAGGATGGATAGATCTAAAATAGGTCTCCAATCTTTGTCCTTCCTTGGTACCAGGAATAGTCTGGAATAAGACCCTTGACCTTGTTCTTTTGCAGGCACCTCTTGAATAGCTTTCATGTCCATGAGAGCTCAAATTTGTTTTTGTGCCTCTGCCCTTTGATTTTGTGGCAGGTTTGGCATGCCTCTCATTTTTGGAAGGGTGTGAAAGTGGAATCTGTAGCCTCTGTCTATAATGTCCAGGATCCATTTGTCTTTTGTGACAATATGCCAGTTTTTTGAGAATAATGCCAGTTTTCCGCCTAAAGGTGCTGCCATTAAAGCTTTGCTTGGCAGGTAAAGGGGAAAGTCATTGTGTCTGCTTTCTGAATGACTGTGATCTATCTTCTCCACCTCTTGGGGTTGGTGTTTGCCATTGCCTGGCTCTGAATGATCCTTGAGATTGCCCTTGACCTCTCGGGCGCCTGTATCTGCCTCTTTGAGGTCTGTCCGTGGCTGGAAAGGACCAATTTTTTGAAGGCCAGTTTCTGCTGAAACGTGGATGTTGTACCTGCAGGAAATCTTTCACTGTTTGCATTGATCTCTCCTTTTCCTCCATTTTCTTTAGTACCTCCTCAGCTTCAACATCAAACAATACATCTTTTTGAAGAGGTGCATCTAGTAATTTAGCTTTGGCATGATCTGGTAAGGCTTGTTCTTTGAGCCAAGCATGTCTACATATGACAGACGCTGTAAGAGCAGCTCTACATGAGGCCTCTAAAGCATCAAAACCACATTGCAAGGTAAGTTTACCCACTTGCTCTGCACTATGCAACAAATCCTGCAACTCTTTTAAATCTGGTTGCTCAGGTTGTGTCATTTTGCTTTTCAACTCAGATAATAAAGACTGTTGATACTTTAACATACGGAACTGACAGTTTAATGCCCTCATGGTTAATGTGGCCGAGGTATACACCTTTTCCCCTCACCTTTCTAAAGCTCTGGAATCTCTATCTGAAGGTAATGGGTTTTTAGCAGTAGAGGCCTTAATTCCCTTGGGACCCTGTGAAATAGTTTCTGGGTCAGCAGTATGGCGTTTGTATAGGAACTGGTGTGAATCTGGAACCCAGTAATACCGGTCAGGTTTAACAGGAGCCGGAGGTAAATAATCTGGGTTGAGGCTGGCTTCTGTGTGCACATCATCTACTATATCTAAGACAGGAGGGATAGCCAGAGGCCTATGCTGGGGAAGCAAGAGAAAATCCCTGAGCCTTTTCTTGGAATCTGAGTAATCTTGGCCTTCCCAGTGAAAGTGTTCCCTCAAAGTATGTAGGGTTTCCCCAAAAGAGTAGTGCTCAGGGGGGGGGGGGACTGAGGGAATAGACTCCTCTGCATCAGAGTCTTCAAAAGGAGAATATGTATATTCCTGGTCCTCAGAATGTTCAGAGGTAATAGAGACTTGATCTGAGGAAGGGTAGTCTTCCTCTAATCTGGGCCTTTTGTCCGAGGGGGGTTGAGAACCCCTGATAAGAGTAATCAAATCCTCAGCCATTTGTGAGCATCTGTTTTTTAGGCATGAGGCCTTGAGAGGGGGTCTGTGGTCCTTGTTTTTTAGTTTTTATGGCTGCTTTAGATTTTGTGAAAGCCTTAATAGAGAAGGAGGAAGGCCTGAAGACACCTTGAGAAATGGCAGGCCTGTCTAAACTCTGGGTTTCCCTGCCAAAAGTGGCGTCGGTATCTGTAGTCGGAGTGGGGGCCGAGGAGCCTGCGACGTTGGGCACAGAAGACACTGGTAATGAAGTGTCATTGGTAGTCAGGGGCTGCGTAGGCGCCTCGCTGAGAACCGGAGAACCGGTAGTCGGCCTTAGCGTGGTGTCAGTAGAAGTCGCGGACCTCGTATGTCGGTCCTTATCCTTGCGTCTTTTACCCAAAACTGGAGTCGGAGTATCCGACGACATAATGTAATTAAATTTTTACCAAAATAGTGATGGGCGAACTCCGCCCGACGCTTAATAGTGCGTTTGTTGAATCTAGCACAAAAACGGCAGGCCGAGACGTCGTGGTCTGGGCCTAAGCAAGGAATACAGAAAGAGTGGAAATCCTTATGCGGTATTTGCTTCCCACATGAAATGCAATTATTAACTTTGTCTGACATCGGTCTGAGGCAAGAAAAGTTTCCCCTACAGGGTACTTAGCTTTCAAGAAGACTTCGGCTGAAATATTTTCGTAAATCTCAGGAACTGGCCGACCGGCACTTGCGAACCACTTCTGCTTCGGGCACCGCGCGGCAAGAAAGACTGAAGAAGATGGCGTTTGGCTGGCTCTTTTATACCCCTGCCGCACTGACGTCAGGGAAGAAGCGACGACAACCGACGCTGGACCTAGATTTTGGAATTCGGCCGACCGAGGACTCGCCTGACGGCAGGATAACCCATCTGTTATGACTGCAGCTGTATGCACGATGAACATCATATGATCCTGGGAATTGTACTGGACTTTGGGTAGAGCTTTAAAGAGCAGAAAAGCTGTCAGTCGTGTAGTATGATAAAGGACAAAAATATTAATAAATAGCTCAGTGCCTAATTTCATACAAAAATTGGTCATGGACATGAGTATGTAAGACATGAAAAATGTGTCTGAAGTTATAATGACAAAATGGATCAAACAGACGTGCTGTTATGGTAATGTGAGCTCTCTAGCTCCAGGCTAAATGTAACAGTAACAACTTTATCATCATACATGGCTATATTCACACTTGCATATTACTTGATTTAGTTAAAACATTAGAGTCAAAAATTGCTGAATGAAAATGAGCATTGCAAAAATGACTGAGGAATATGTTTGCCTAACGAATACAGAATGAATGTAATGGCTGTTACCAGGCATGTTAAGAAGGCTCCTTAAGTTTCAAAAAGTGATAGACTAAAAAGTAAGTAAATAAAAGCCTACATCAAAATGATTGCTTTATCAGGTTCCCAAGTGAGTAAAAAGTTGACTGACTATAAGAGATGGAGCACGCACCGCACCACATTTCTCCATAAGCCTCTAGCAGTCCATTGCAAAGCCTCTGAAGTAAGTACAGTACAGTTTTGTACCTATCATAAATGTAGATGTGCGAGTGTTCACACTGCTGCAGTCATTACACTTGGGTTATCCTGCCGTCAGGTGGTCCCGCAGTTGGCCTGAATTCCAAAGTCTTGGTCCGGCGTCGGTTGCTGTCGCTTCTTCCCTGACATCAGTGCGCCAGGGGTATATAAGATACACCCGACGCAATTTTCTTCAGTTTTTCTTGCCCCAGATGTCAGGTGCCCCCAAGTAGGAAGGCAATACATATTGCTAATCAAAGATATACATGTAAAATAGAAACAATAGCTTCAGTTACCAGCAAATACACCCCAAAGGTAGTATAGGATAGAAAGGTATAGATAAGTCCAGCTAGTTCAGAGGAGATGGAGAGAGGGTAACCTGGACTGCAGCAGTGTGAACACTCGAACATCTACATTTATGGTAGGTACAAAACTGTACTATGTTCATCGTGTTACACTGCTGCAGTCATTACACTTGGGTAGAATCCCAAAGCTGAGGTTGGGTGGGTGGTCTATAAATAGTTAGGCTTGGCTATGAGGCCCTGCAGAACTGCAGTGGCAAAGCCTGCTCTGGATTTAGAGTAAAGCGGCAGGTGGTAATATTTGGTAAAGGTGTGCACTGAACTCCAAGTTGCAGCCTCCAAAATTTCCTTGGTAGGTACTCCTCTGAGAAAGGCTGTTGAAGTGGCTATTGCCCTGGTGGAATGTGGCCTAATGTTATTTGGGACTGATTTTCCATGCAGCGTGTAGCAGTACCGAATACAGTGTCCTATCCATTTGAATATAGTCTGCTTTGAAATAGCCTTGCCCTGTGATCCTGCAGCATATGCTACAAACAGTTGCTCAGTTTTCCTGAAAGCCTTTGTTTTGTCCAAGCAGAAGTGTAGCTGCCTGTGCATGCCCAAAGAATGCAGAAGTTTCTCCCCTTTATTTTGGGGGTTTGGATAAAAAGTTGGCAAATGGATGGTTTGGTTAAGAGCCACACTAGATACCACCTTTGGCATAAAGGTAGTGTTTGTCCTTAAAGATACCCTGTCCTGATGAAAACTTATAAAAGGTTCCACTGCCATTAGTGCCTGTAGCTCTGAGACTCTTCATGCTGAAGTTACTGCCAGGAGCAGAGCTGTTTTCCATGATAAAAATTTTAGATCTGCTGTATTGGCTGGCTCAAAAGGTGGTAGTGTCAGTTTTTCCAAAACTAAGTTGAGGTCCCAAGTTGGTGTTGGTGCTCTCCGGGGCGGTCTTATGTTTTAGCCCCTCTGAGGTACTGATTTAACAAGGGATGAGAGAATAAAGGAGGATCCGTGTTGTAATGTGCTGAAATGGCAGAGGCGTGGATCTTAATTGATGAGAAGGATAGGTCTCTGTCCAGCATCTCAGTTAAGTATTGTAAAATCTGAGGAATGTTTGGGACAAGAGGGTCAAGGTTTTGAGCCTGGTTCCAGGCGCAGAATCTTTTCCATTTTTCTGAGTAAGCTTTCCTGGTGCTAGGCCTCCTGGCCTCCAAAATGACATCCATAACAGCTTTAGAGAGAGGTGTTGCCTAAATGACTAATGTATCTGCCATGCAGCCAGGTTTAGGGTTTTGAGCTGACCGTGCAGGATCTGATTGTTTTGTTGAGTCAGAAGGTGCGGAATTTGAGGCAAAATCCATGGTGGGCCTTGAGCCAAGTTCCTTAAGATAGGGTACCAGTGCTAGTGTGGCCAGTCTGGAGCAATCAGGATCATGTGTTTTTTCTTGTCTGGCCTTTAGGAGTACCTTTGAAAGGAGAGGTAGTGGTGGGAAGGCATAAGCTTTTAGGTTTTTCCAGCTGAACAGAAGAGCATCCATTTTCCATGCTTGTTTGTGAAAAGTCCTTGTGCAGAATTTTTGTAGTTGGCAATTCAGTGTGGAGGCAAAAAAGATCTATGTGTGGGCATCCCCATTTTTGTGTTACCGTGCTGAAGATTTGTGGATTCAATTTCCATTCGTGAGGGTCCATGATATTTCTGCTTAGATCATCTGCCAGAGTATTTTTCTTTCCTGGCAGGAATTGTGCTTGCAGGTGAACTTGATATGTTAGAGTTGTGTTCCACAAGGTCATGGCTTGCCTGCATAGTGGATAAGAATGAGTGCCCCCTTGCTTGTTTATGTACCACATTACTGTGGTGTTTTCTGTCTTTAGTAATAACTGTCCTGGATGTAGAAGGTCCTTGAAAGCTGTTAGGGCATTTTGAACAGCCAACATCTCTTTTTGATTGATGTGAAGATGCATCTTGTCTGTAGTCCACTTGCCCTGAATGCATTTTCCTGCCATTGTGCTCTCCAGGCGTAATCCTAAGCATCTGCTGTGGGTTGGGTAAAAGGCTGACCCTTGTTTAGGTGACATGCCTGTGCCCACCATCGAAACTCCTGTTATATGCAGGGAATCATTGGTATTACTGCTTCTAAACTGTGAGCGTGTTGAGTCCAAACACTTTTCAGGTACCATTGTAATTTCCTCATATGCAGTCTGGCATATGGTATTAGTAGTATGCAGGATGCCATGAATCCCAGGGCCTACAGAATTTTTCTTGCAGGGAGATGGGACTTTCTTGCCAGTAATTGAAAATATTGAGTTAGTTGAACTTGTTTGTCTGGCGTGAGGTAAGCCATCTGGGCCGATGTATTTAAGCTGGCACCCAGTAATATAATCTGTTGCGAGGGCACTAGTTTTGACTTCTTTTCGTTTACTGTGTACCCTAGAGAAATTAGCAACCTTTTTACAAACACCAGATGCTGTAGAAGAATGTCCTTTGTCTCTGCTTGAATGAGGCTGTCGTCCAGGTATGGATATATTTGAATTCCTTTTTGTCTGCAAAATGCAATTACTGGTGCCAGGCACTTTGTGAAGACCCTGGGTGCAGTAGATAAGCCAAAGGGCAGTGCAGAGAATTGGTAGTGCATTGTACCAGCTTTGAATCTGAGGTATCTTCTGCAATTCTGTCTGACAGGGACATGCAGCTATGCCTCTTTGTGGTCCAGAGTAACAAGCCAAGCCTTCTTGCCCAACATGGGCAGAAACTGCTGTAATGTCAACATTTTGAATTTTGGAATATCCAGGTAAGTATTCAGAAATGAAAGGTCTAGTATGGGCATCCAGGCCTTGTCCTTTCTGGGGACCAGGAAGAGTCTTAAGTAAAATCCTTGTCCTTGTTCCTGTTGTGGTACTTTTTGAACAGCTCTCATGTTCATGAGAGCTGAAATTTGTTTTTGTGCCTCTGCCCATTGATTTTGTGGCAGGTCTGGCATTCCTTTTAGCCTTGGTAACGTATGAAAGTGGAATCTGTAACCCTGAGACATAATATTCAGGACCCATTTGTCTTGGGTGATTGTTTGCCAGTTTTGAGAAAAAAGTGCTAGTTTTCCCCCCTAAGGGGGCTTCCAAAAGGGACGTGCTTGGCGTATGAAGGGGAAAGTCATTGTGACTGTTTCCTGTAAGGTTGAGACTTGTCCTCACCACCTTTTGGGGTTGAGGTGCCCCACTGTCGCTGTCTGTTTGAGCCTTGGGGTTGAGATCTGCCCCTTGGGCGTCTGTATCTGCCTCTCTGTGGCCTGTCTGACACTGGAAAGGACCAATTCTTTGTTGGCCAATTTCTGCTAAACCGAGGTGGCTGTACCTGTAAGAAATCCTTGACTGTTTGCACAGATTTAGCTTTATCCTCCATTTTCTTTAACACCTCTTCTGCCTTAACACCAAACAAAGTATCATGCTGTAAAGGAGCATCCAATAATTTTGCCTTAACATGATCAGGTAAACTTTGTTCTTTTAACCAAGCATGTCTTCGAATCACCAAACCTGTAACTGTGGCTCTACAAGAGGCCTCTAAAGAATCAAAACCACATTGCAGAGTATGTTTTCCCACATGTTCAACTGCATGCAATAAATCCTGCATTTCTTTACAATCAGGAGCTTCTGAGCTTGCAAGCATTTTCTGTTTTAACTGAGTCATTAAATATTGTTGGTACTTAAGCATGTGAAACTGGCAATTTAAAGTTCTTACTGCTAAAGTTGCAGAAGTGTATACTTTCTTCCCCCATCTATCCAAAGCTCTGGATTCTCTGTCAGAGGGTACTGGATTTTTTGCAATGGAAGCCTTAACCCCTTTTGGACCCTGGGAAATAGTTTCTGGATCAGCAGAAGGGTTTTTGTAAAGAAACTTGTGAGAGTCAGGGACTCTGTAATATCTATCTGGCTTGGCTGGAGCAGGGGGCAAAGAGTCCAGAGATAAACTGGATTCAGAGAACACATCATCCACAATATCTAGCATGGGTGGAATAGCCAGGGGCCTGTGCTGAGGCAATACGAGGAAATCCCTGAGCCTTTTCTTGGATTCTGAGTAATCCTGACTTTCCCAGTGGAAATGCTCCCTCATGGTATGTAAAGTTTCCCCAAAAGAATAATCCTCAGGAGGAGAGGCTGAAGGGATAGATTCTTCAGCATCAGAGTCCTCATAGGGGGGTAGAGAGTATCCCTGGTCTGAAGAGGAATCAGAGGAAATGGAAACCTGATCAGAGGAGTAATAGTCTGTTATCCCGCCTAGGCCCTTTTCTCAGGAGGGGGATGGGAACCCCTGATTAGAGTAATGAGGTCTTCGGCCATTTTGAGCATCTGTTTCTTAGGCATGAAGGACTGTCCAGGAGAATGCTGTACTTGTTTCTTTGTCGTTAATGGTACCTTTGTCTTGGCTGATGTCTTAATGGTAAGATGAGAAGGTCTGAAAACACCCTCAGAAGCCGATGTTTGCTCAGTGGCTCCGGACCCATCTGAGGGATTCGTTTCCGCGTAGGCCCAATACCTTGAGTTTTCAGTGGCCTAGATGTCTCCACGTGGGAGTCAGGAGCGGCCTGTGGCAATGAGGTAGTGGGTGTCAGGGGCTGCGAAAGCGCTTCACTGAGAACCGGCGATTGGCCTAGAAGAGGTTTCGTCGTCGGTTTTGGACCTCGGATGCCTGTCTTTATCCTTGTCTTTGTGTTTTTTCGGTATTGAGGTCGTCGGCTGATCCGACGGCATCGTATAATTGAACCTTCGGCCAAAGTAGTGCAAAGCAAAATCAAAACGTCTTTTTAAAGTGCGTTTGTTAAATCTAGCCCAAAACCGACAACTAGTGATGTTGTGATCAGGGCCTAGGCATGGAATACAGTAGGAGTGGAAGTCCTTATGAGGTATTTGCTTTCCACAAGAAATACAATTATTAACTTTTTCTGACATCGGTCTGAGGCAAGAATAAAGTTTCCCCAACGGGGTACTTTGCTTTATTGAAGACTTCGGATCTGAAATTAGACTTCGAAAATCTCAGGAGTCGGCCGACCGGCACTTGCAAACTGCTTTTGCTTCGGGCACCACACGGCAAGAAAGACTGAAGAAAATGGCATCGGGTGCATCTTATATACCCCTGGCGCACTGAAGTCAGGGAAGAAGCGACAGCAACCGACACCAGACCAAGACTTTGGAACTCAGGCTGACTGCGGGACCGCCTGACGGCAGGATAACCCAAGTGTAATGACTGCAGCAGTGTAACACGATGAACATCTGCATCGCATTTCTAGTAAAGCAGTCCATTTCCCTCATGCTGTAAGCAGTCCGTTTGCACTCTTCATGCAGCAGTAAGCAGCCCGTTGTCCTCATGCTGTAAGCAGCCCGCCATAACTCCTCATTCAGTATACAGCAGAAGCTAGAGTTCCGTTTCCAGCCGAGCACACATGAGTGCGCTCCGGAATGCAGAGCACAGACTGCAGACCTTGCAGTCCGATCCCCTTCCAGTCTATGTGGCTGTAACTGCATAGACTTCTGGGGCATCTGTAAGACTGCTGCCTTCTTCCGAATTTGGACTGGTGAAAGAGCAGTCCGGATTAGAGTTTCTACTCACGCATGTGTGAGTTTTGTTTTTTTTTTTTTTTATTTTTCAATGCCACAGATAAGTGGCATACAATCCAAACTGCTTATCTAGACATTATTAGGGACTTTGACACTATCCCCTATGCTGGAATTATTGATAAATTCTCAAAACTCAACATTAACCCATTCAGGGTTTGTCAGGTTAGTAATTTGTTGTCTACCAGAACTCATACCATTAAGGGCAAGGGTATTTGCTTTAGACAGAAAAAATGTCACCAGTGCTGTCCAAAAGGGCTCTGTCCTAAGCCCCCTCTTATTTGGCATACATTTCTGTAATAAAAGCTGACATCAAGGGATTATGGCTAACAAAGTTCACTGATGGGGGTGATTATCAAACTCCATTTTGATAGTGAAATTATTCAGGAAAGGATGGACCAAACAAATGCTCACTGTATAAGTCATGGGCTTTACCCTCAACACCAAGAAAATGCAGCTTAGTTTCATTTGGTAAACCCATCATCACTACTACTTAGCATACAGACAAAATTCCACTTAACATTTGAACCAGTCATTAAGGACTTGGCTACCTATGTTGATAAAGGACCTTTAATCTACATGCGTCTGTGGTGGTTAGAAAAATCAACCTTGCATAACTTATACTTCATGGGATCCTCTCAAGGTCCAAAGAAGTTATGGTTCCACTTTATTCATCCCTTACTAGGTCCATCATTAAACATAATAAACCCTTTGGCATGTACTTCGCTATGCACCTAAATCAACTTGACAGACTTCAATGTTTCCTCACCATAAGGAACTCAGTACCCTTGGCTATTCTGGCAGACTAAAGGCCCTGTTCCTCTAAGCAGTGCTATACAGAGTCCTGAGGGGTGATCTCTGCCTAACCTTCCATGCTATAAATGACCTAGCACTCTTTAAACTCCCTCAGCTATACAGAACCATTCATAAAGCATATGCCCATTCTAGAGGCCTAAATCTGTACTACCACATTAATACCACCAGATGGAGTGACCTATGCCCAACTAAACACGTCTCTCATTCTTAGAATAGGCTGCCCTTATTTGACAAGCAACGTACTTCTAGGGTTGCCACCTTTTCAAATACCCAAAGTGGGACATTTTTGGTACAAACGTCAGATTTTGCAGGTCAAAACATACCCATGGCCAGTACAAAGGACAGCACTTCACTTTTTTGCCTAAATAAAAGCTTATTATTGTAGCATTTTAGTTGCTTATTCTGTTTCTTATAACATGTAGGTGTTTCAGATACAGAATAACTGTTTTATGCAACTATTACATAAAATATAGGAAATAATTTTGTCCTAAAATCTCAGGACATTTGCCATTTTTACAATTTTTTTGCAAGACACAACTGCCCAAAGAGGGACTGTCCCTCACAAAGTGGGACAGGTGGTAACCATATGTACTTCCTTAATTATTTTGAAAAGTAATCTAGATAACTGGGTGGGTTATTGCAAAATTTTACCACAGATATGTGGAGAAAGTATACTTAATGGGGTACAGTGTTAGGCTCCCACCACTACTGGGTAATGTAGCTGAGCTTCTTGATGTTCTCCTTGGCTGAAGCTTAGTAAGAACCTATAACAGAAACTACTTAAGTTTTTAGTTGGAACATTTAAACAGTTACTATACTTGATGTTTTATTGACTGGTTGTTATGTTTAATATGCAAACACTCACTTGATGTTATAATGTAATTTGTTTTGGGGTATTCTTTCCTGTCCTGTCTTACTATGCGTTGTCTTAAATGTAACTGTACTCATTTGTGCTATTTTCTGATTACTGCAACCACTACTAATGCCTGTAAATGATCCAATGTGATCAGTGCTTTACAGCAGAAAACAAATTTAAATAAATAAAGCAAACAAACTGCCATTTTAAATAAGTAATATATGGCAATAAGCACTGTTCTCACACACACAGGTTCATGTGCAAGTGGTAAGCTAGCTTTCTGGCCATTTTAAGCCTAGCCAATTTTCCTTTTGGTACTCAAATTAACTTATCCCATTTTGTTTTAGACTGTCCTTACTCTTCCCATGGTCAATAACTATATATTACCTCTAGTGAAAATAACTGAGATCATACCATAGATAATTTGATAGAACATGCATGGAATAAAGCATTTAGGAGCTGTCTCCGTCCATTACTAGTACAGCGGGTGGTCCTATGGTAAATTTTCTGTTTCTAATCCATAGATCCAAGTTGCACCTGATTATAGACAGGAATGAGCTTTGTTTTATGAGGAAAGAAAGCTTTTTTTTTCCCCCCAGAGCAGCGGTATCCTGAAAATATACCTGGTCCCTCCAAACTCTTATGTTTATGTTGCAGAAGAGGTTTAGATCTTCAGACCAAGGAATTAGGATGCCATTTTACTTGCTGATGTGCAGTAAATCCATTGGTATTAGGTTGGATGATGCCTTGTATGCCAGACACAGCCAGGTCACCTCTTAGCAGTCTGCAGGATAAAGAGTACAGTGACAGGACTTTGTAGGACATATTGTTTAGGCCTTGTGTCTTTTAGTAAGGTATTGCTGTGAGCGTTACAGTTGCTGCATGTGTCTGGAAAGATGCAAGCGAAAGGGGACATTATGCTCAATGACTGGCCTAATGAGGGCTGTGTAAAGGGGGACAATGACATCCCTAAATTTACACACAATCCCTTTTTCTACAAGTTAAGCAATACAGAAGGACTTTCTCACTTTATTATCCATATGTATTACATTTCAGATAATTTTCACCTCCGCTGATTATTCAAATGTGATAATAGCAAAAGGCAATAGGACTGTTAAGGCAGGTGTTACAGAAAAAACTACCAATCAATGAAACATTATTTTCATTGTTGCTTAATCCAACATCTCATCTTAAAATTTTACATTGATAAAATAGTAGTAGTAGTATAATTTTCTTTTTAATATCATTGTAAATGAACACCGGTCAGAAACTGAAACTGTTTTTTTTACAGTATACTGATCTTTCTTCTGAATATTACACTTTTTCTGCTACAAAATGGCCATTTGTAGGGGTTGCCATATCGGCATGACTTTATTTTGCAGCTAGTGAGGTCCCTTTCTCACATGACATGATTGTTCCTTCTTTTAGCATCAGATTATTTTGTCCAGTCATGAGGATGGAAGTTCTCTAAATTGCTGCTTAATATAAGAATTTCTGAAAACAGTGTGCATTTATGCACAGTCACCTTATTTGTCATCTTCTAAACAGTTTGCCATAGACCCTTCATGCTTCAGCTGCTCAGAGTAATTGTATGAAGGAGTAAACATTTCTTAAGCTAAACGTATACTGCTCTACTCACTTATCTTATTCACACTGAGGGGTCAGATTTGCTGAATACTCAATGCAGTGACTACAGAGCAGTCTCTTGTTTTTAAAAAAAAAAAAAAAATTCTTTATTCTTGTCTCTTTGCTGAAAGACATGCAACTCCAATGACTAACAGGTACACTGGCCTAACAGAAAAAAAATGGTAGGACTATAAACAATTTGCTATATAAGCTTTTCCTGGGTCAAAAAATCTTAAATGTAATGCAAGAAGCAGGGAGACAATTTACTAAAACTACCTCGAGATTTCACGATAACCCAGCATAGTGTGCAATGAGCAACTCTGGGCAGGATCCTTCTAGATCAGCCCAATGCACCAGTCAGCAAATTTTAAGTGAGGAAAGAAGAAAAACTGCATTTAGAGTGGTACTTGTCATAATAATGTCCAGTTCATTACAAAAGCACAATAACAAACAGCATTATTTTCTCAAAACTTTTTCCACATCTTTGAATACCTAAAATAACTATCTGCACTAAACTGTGGTTGCAAACACACCACAATCTGATGAAGTATACATTATTTTCTTCCTTCCTCTGTGTAATGTAATCTATTTAGCATATGATAGTGATTCCCTATGGGATGCATTTTGTAGATAAAATCATCTGCCTTTAGAGTAGTTAAAAAGTATAGTACCATATTTTTCATTGACAGCATTGTGCATTCTAGCTGCTGTAGCAATTCCCTAGCTAACATTAATGGAGGTGAGCATTTCACAATGTCTCATTTCCCTCTAGTCAGTACATTCCTTGGAATAAAGCATGACTAAAATCAAAACATGCTTGTGGAAGTACTAGCAAATGGGCTGCCAACAAATCTTTTTTTTTTGTTTTTTGTATATTTTTGATGAAATTTTGATGTATGAAAAAAGTTTAATAACATTTAGGTTTACAGAAAAAATGAATGCTAATTCACACCAGGGATGAAAAGCTAGTTGATAATTACAACTCTAAAAAAGAAATACAACAAATATCAGTAACTTCAGTACAGCGAAGAGAACACTGCTTTCTTGTTAAAAACTGAATACCCTACTCGATGCACAGCAGTTTAACAGCATGTTTCCCCCTTTGCATCTTAATAGTATTCTGCATGCATTTCTCAGCTATACTTCCTCTTTAATGGCTCACACACTCAGGGCTACACAAGACACCAGTTCCACTTCCCACAATCAAAACTTTTTATCACACCTTCATCCTGCATTATCAAAACATTTAACTCATTCTTTACCAGGCTTGTTGTACTTAACTTAAAACCTAAATATCTAGTGGCGCTACTATTTCAAAATCAAAGCAAAAGGATGTGCACCAATTAGGGAATTATCATGCTCCTCAGCTTCTTCAAGAAAGACTGTGTCAGAA
Organism: Protopterus annectens; assembly: GCF_019279795.1. Classification (NCBI taxonomy): domain Eukaryota; kingdom Metazoa; phylum Chordata; order Ceratodontiformes; family Protopteridae; genus Protopterus; species Protopterus annectens. The sequence goes on along the minus strand of NC_056737.1, from coordinate 1,819,404,080 downwards.
TGCTAGAAAGCAAGCTTCATTCAATAGTCAGCCTCTGATTAAGGAAAGCAATGCAGATTCTATTATGGTCATGGAAAAAATAATTACTTCTTTATCTCTGTATAGACATTGAAGGGATGTGTGTGTGTATGCCTGTGTGTGTGTGTGTGTGTACATGTGTGCATACATAACTGGCAAACGTAGTTGGCCTCACTAACACTCCCATATATATGTGATGTGGTCTACTTTCCTGTATATAGTGCTGCACAGTCCGAAAGTAAAGTTGTTGGAACTGGCAACACTGATAATTTTTTTACAGTCTCTTTTTTCATATTGTGAATATCAAAGGTTGCACAGTGTTAGAAATAGTTACAAAGCAGCAATTTCATCTTTCTTATGAGAACAGCATAGTTATAGCCTTCCGGAACTCTCTCCCTCCATGCAGTAATGTGACAGAGAAACAAACTGTGTGTCCATAAATTCAGTTAATTTTTAACTGTATACTTCAGAAGCCTGAAAGGGGATAGTGTGGCATATTTATGCCTGTGGCAGGAAAGAAGCCTTACTATATGCTTGAGTTTAGACAGAGAAAATACTGTCTTGATGATGAAGTTACAGTTAGGCTGAGCTGAGAAAAAAATGGTATAAACATGGCACTGCTTTTTTTCCAAAGGGCACAAGTTCCCATGCAGACTATTTATGCTTTTGTTAACAAATTAAGCAATCAAGCCAAAGACTGAGTTTGGCAAGTTATGTGACTCATTAGTACAAGACTGAATCAATCAACAGTGGGCATACTGGTACAGTGGTTTGTGCTGATGCCCAATACGATTTGGCTCTCAAGTTTGGTCTTAGCTTGGATGCCTTCTGTGCAAAGTTTTCATGTACCCCCTTGTATTCACACTGGATTTTGCTAGATGCACCAGTTTCCTTCCACATTCCAGAGACAAGCAAAAGGTAAACTGCTGACACTTCAAAGTGTGTGTGTGTGTGTGTGTGTGTGTGTGTGTGTGTGTGTGTGTGTGTGTGTGCGCGTGCGCTCTTGCCTAAATCCAGTCCAGATTTAGTTTCTCTGTCATGTGCTCACTGAGTGGTGGAATAAGCTCTAGCTATCCATACAACCCCAAAATGGATACAGTGGGTATGAATCACATGTGGTATAAGAAATAATTAGACAAGAGACAGACTGTGTGCACAGCACACAATGTAAAATAAAGTTACTTTGTGTGTGTACAGTAAGTGACACTACTCAATCACAGCTGAAAGAGCTCACAGATTAATCAGAATTATGTACATTCACATGCAGGCAAAAATGGAGAATGAGTTAAGGCGACCCACAAGAATCACAGTAAGCGTAAAACATGAAAATGCGTTGCTGAGAAGATTTACACGAGGTGTTACTATAAGCATGGTAAGGAAGTGCCCAGCAATTTATCAAGTGTGAAGAAGTGGTGGAAACAGAACTCATTTCTATAATGAACATAAAATGAAAAAATAAAAGTATTAAATAGAACATAATGTCCGTTTTTGAACAGTCATGAAAATAAGATATTTGTGGAAACAGTAAGTGCTGAAAATGTGCAGAATGTTAGTGTGCAAGAAAGTGACAAAAAATTGATACATTACGCTCAGATAGCAATCTAAACATAAAAGTTCAAAATTAGTAAGCAAAATGTGTTTTTTAAATCAGACACAAATACAGAGACCAGTGTATTGTCTGTTCAAATGTTCAAAAGTATAAACTTCTAAGAGGAAGTACTGAAGTCATTGATGTATAAACTGCTTACTTATGCAGGTCCACATAAATCCATTTGTTCAGAAGTTATTTACTTGTGAGCATAATAATAAAATCCATTCCTGATAGCTGGAGTGAATCATTTTACTTGCATGAAGCTTGGTACTGTGACAACAGTTTATAGTGTGCATATCAAGTCATTTGACACAATGCCCCACTCAGGTAAACCCTGCTACAAGGTCACTGAACGAAAGTTCCAGTAATCTTGATCAGAACAAAGTGAGTGGGTAAAATTAAGGAACAGACTCAGCCTATTGAATGGGTTAAATACAAAGGTTAACTCAGTGAAGCCAGATTAAACTGGAATCCACACAGATCAACCAGAACTATATAAAGAAGGAACATCTCTACCAGTTAGCCCAGACAAGTAACGCTCTGAGCTGTTAAACTGCTTCCTTTAGTTTAGGATACAGGGTTCTATTCCTTCTACCTTCATATGCCAACGGTGTGACTAAGCGAGTTGCTTAACCAAATAATACTCTCAGGTCAACCCTGAAATGGATAGTTGTGACCAATGGGCTTACCTGGTTAACAAATCAATATAATAAACAATACCTGCTTTGTACAATAAAAGCAGTACTTTTACTTATGACAGATGCAAGCCATTTTCTCTGCTTGATGTTAAGAAGGGATATTGGCAGGCTAAACCTTCTAAGAAAAAATTCACATATACACTTAATTTACAAACAAGTAACTAGATTTCTCCTATTTCCATTTTTTACTTAATCAGCAAATTATTTACTTCAGACAATTGATGTGCAAAGACCGAGTGTCTGGAATGTAACATTATTACACTAGAATGCCATGTGACCAAAAAAGCGCATGAGTGTGAGTTATTCAAAAGGCCAAGACACACTACCTGAAGCTGTACAAAAGTATAAAATCAGTTACAGAGTTAAGATATATTAGTCACATTTTTACCTCAAAGGACCTGAGGAAGGCAAACCTGTCTCATTCCATTCTCAAAGCCTTTTACAGGGGGACCATCAAGAGCATTCTCTGAAACAACATCATAGTTTAGTATGGTAACAGCAAAGCATCTGACTGCAAGGCTCTACTGATGGTAGTGAGGACAGCAGAAAAAGTCATTGGGTCCTCACTCCCATCCATGGATGACCTGCACAAGTCTCAGTGTGCTGGAAGGGATAGGAAGATAATCGATGATCCCACTCACACGGCCCATGGCATGTACTTCTGCCTTTCCTCGAGCAGGCAGTAATGCTGACTGAAGAGGAGCTTCTTCCCACTATCCATAAGGATGCTGAACTTGAATGCCAGGAATGACAGTTAATAATCAGATCAATATGCCACTTGCTGTGAAGTATCATCTATAGTAATCACTCTGGCAAACTGATTCAATAACTGGTACAGTTAGCCTGATTTCTTATGCAATTATTTCCTGAATGTGCAACAGTTAGGAGTGAGTCACCATTCCATACATGTGCAATATGAACATCAGAATATATCATATTAGAACTGATGAAGTGCAATATCTAATGTGAAGTCATGGTCTTTGCAATACCTACTAGTATAATATTGTCTAATGTCTTCCTGTCCAATTGTGTTAATATTTTAATTATTACTATATGTGCATTATTCTTGCTGTCACTCAAACTGTGTGTTCATTGTTATGTCTTGCACGGGGACCAAAGCAACATAATTTAATTCAGCTTGCAATGCTGTGTATATCTGATCGACAAAGTTCACCTTGACTGTGAAATCAGACGATGACAAACAGCAGTGATACAAGTGCCTCACAGGAGTTCTTGGTATGACTCAGTACATATATCATAAATAAATGTGACATATGGGACATTGAAGAAAAATAAGAGCAAAACTGATAACACCAAGAAGAGTAGTTCCAGAACCGCAAAGTGAAGACAATAGTTCGTAAAAAAGGTAAGTCTTTTATTAGTTGCCAAGTGGTAAAAATCCAAAGACAGTTGGTACAAAGCAGCAAAATCAGACCAAATGGTAAAATCCAAAGTCAGTAGGTACAGAACAGCAAAATCAGACAAGCGCTTTCGCTTGGAGAATGCCAAGCTTTTTCAAGTCAAAAACAGTTGCCTGCAGTGAGGCAACTGTTTAAATGAGGATGTTAATTAGTCACATGTTTGGTTAGAGCTGAGTTGCATTAAGAAACAATTGAGACTGTTTTGAGCAAAAGAACAGCCAAATAATAAAATGAAACATTAAAATGTGCATAGGTTAAATTGACATTGCATTGTTTATACATGACTGGTAAACCAAGTGAGTGTTATGATGAAATTAAAAACTTTGCTTGTCCAAAAGGTTTGGATAGAAATACAAATACAAATACAAGTGGAAGTTTAAAAAAGCTGTGTGTGATCCAAGTGAGTTTGAAGTCAGCAGTCCTGTGTAATATGAGAATCAATGTAGTACTGTTGTGTTAGCCTTAAAATAGATGTTATGATGCATATGAATTTGCACTACTTGGTGACTTGGGGCAAGTGTGTTCAATGGGCAAAGAAACAGTGTTGAAAAATAGTGAAAATAGGATGAGACATGCTATAATCTAGCCCTTCTGAGCTTCAGAACCGAGCCTATACTAAGTGTGCCATTTAACCCCGGGGGCCTGCCTGCATCTAGCTTGAGTTGCCAGACAAGCTCCCTGTATTCCAAGGTCGATTCCCAGTCCCCTCCTCTAATGTTAGGGTTCACTTGTTCAAGGATCATGAAAGACAACTTGTAATTGGGACATGTAAGTGAGTGTTTGAAAAAAGCGTTGCTTTCCTTTTTCTTTTCAATGTCGTAAGTGTGTTCGTGTAGCCTTTTCCTGAATTCCCTCTCTGTTTTGCCCACATAAAAGGCACCACAGGTGGTGCAGAGCCCGATATAAACAACCCCTTTTGTTCCACATGAAAAGTGACAGGGGGATCTGCTACAGGTGTGTCTGGATGCAAGATAGATGTGGGATTTGTTTGCAATGAGAGGACATTGCTTGCAGGCACCACATTTGAAGGTGCCCTTGTTGTTGTGAGAGTTGTGAGTAGTTGCAATGGGTTTTCTCTCGAAGATGTCTTTGAGGTTTTGCCCCCTCTTCCTCACAAAATTATGGGACATTGTTGTAACAAGATGTGGAATGGTACTGGAGTACACATCAAGAAAGCAGCCTTGCACTGCTTAATGATCAGTGACAAAAGCATTGAAAATGAAAATATTTTATTGAGAATAAGCCAGTCACACTAGAAGAAGATACATACCAGAATTAAACTGGTGCTGACTTTGGAAGGGAATAACCTAGCTGCCTTTAAGCTAATAGTCTTTTCTGTCTGAAAATATATGCCAGATAGAAAGAGCTGCTAGCCATAGCATATAGTTGTAGAAAGTTCCATGAGTAATTTTATCGACCAGAATAGTTTAGAAACTGAATATACAATATTACAGAGTATACACAAGGCACCACCTACACTGCAAAGAATGCTTTTGTGACTACAGAAATATAACTGGATAGTGATTTGTATGGCAAAAAAAGGATACACAGAGAACATATATTGATTAATGCAGATTTGCCAGAGCAGCAAGACCTGCTTGAAGATGAAAATGAAGTTACGTAGGTAATTCCAAAGTTGCCAAATACAGAAACTGTTTCAGAAATACAATAAGAGGGATCCAGAACATCAAATATTTAAAGTGGCTATAACAGGTTAATCCAGAGCAGAAGAATGCTGTAAATAAAGAAACAGCCTTACATTTTACTTAAAAACATATTAGCTGCATACAGGATATAATGTTTAAAGCTGATAAAGATAACACCAAAAACAAGGAAATGTTTGGGCAATGACAAGTTTATGGAAAAGGACTGCAATGTGCTATTCTGGATACATATAACTACACAAACAGAAAACAAAATTCAAAACGGTGCTGTGTGTAATTTTTATCATGATAATAACCCCAAAAAAAGAAACAATTGCTTATTTCACTCCAGGAAGATAGCGGAGCAAAACTGGAACAGATTTCTTTCAATATCAGGAAAGTGTACAGCATACCTGATCTTTGTTGATTATTCAAAGTTTTGAAGGTTATGAAATTGAAAGATATGGTGAAAAAAGTGTGATCAGTGCACTAAAGGTTACGTTTTTAAGCCAAAGTATTTTAAGATGGGGCTATATCAGATAATGACCCACAGTGTGTAAGATTGGATTAAAAGAGATTTTTAAAATAATGTACATTTCAGCATGCTGATTCTAGTCCTAACTATACACACTTAAATGGGCAAATACAGGCTAAGAATCTCATAAAGAAATAGTAGAACACTGACAGTGACTAACACAGATTCTTACTAAGCTTTACTGTAATAAAATGTTCCACTACAATGTTTCGATCCCACTCCACAGTTATTTCGAAGTCATATATTATGATGAAGAATTCCTATAACATCTTCCTTGTTAAGTCACAAAAGCAAATTCAGTTTCTAGAGAGACTTGAATAGAATCTGTGAAGACAGAAATTCTACTATGATCTATATGTTAAATCTCTTTCTCAATTAAAAGAGATACACTGAGAATTCAGTGCAGTACAGACTAGAAATGTCATGGGAACTGTAGTGAAAAGAGCTTCTGAAGACAGTGAAGGATTTCATCAGAATCAATGACAGACTCATTACAATCAGACTCCAATCTAAAGACAGAGAAGTCTCCTTAATGTCAGCCTGTACTCCACAGCAAGGCTATGATGGCAAGCAAGACAGGGCATTAACGCAGCAGCTGCAGGAATTCCTGTCTGGACACCGCTTTGAATCCTTTGTGCACAATTTGTTTCAAACTTCATTTTGAGGCATATTTATTTTGAAAATGATCCCTCCTATTACTTTTAAGCATTCTCCTGTCAACATTTTGCATGACAGATTACTTTGGCTACTCACATATCTTCAAAACCTTCTTCTGGTTGTTTCTCTCTATACCATCTCATTTTTCAATACCTTGTCATATATTTAAACTGCAGTTCCCAAACAACTAAAGTCAGTACCTTGCCAAATCTATACAAAATGCAATAAATGCAAAACATTTCCAACGTGCAGCACTCCGTAAAAATTGTTTTGGAAAAATATGTCTAACTAAACATCTTCAAACATTTTTAAACAGCCAGTGTCCCTGGAATATTTAACAAACTGATGAAGTTAACTGTGGCCACTCTGGAAGTCATCAAATTAAAATAAAAGATCAGATTGAGTCCTCTTTTCAGCAGAAAAAAAGCTTAGCTCTGGTAATCTTTTTGAATACTTGTCAAAAAGAATTTCTTGCACATGTGAGAAGACAAAAATCTATGATACAAATACCATTCTCTGAAACACAAGCATTATAAAGAAAAGAAAAGTACAGTTGTGTACCTACCATAAATGTAAATGTTCGAGTGTATTCACTGTTGCAGTCATTACACTTGGGTCATCCTGCTGGCAGGCTACCCGCAGTCAGCCTGAATTCCAAAGTCCTGGTCTGGCATCGGTTGCTGTCGCCTCTTCCCTGACGTCAGCGCTCCAGGGGTATAAAAGATGCAGCCAATGCCATTTTCTTCAGTTTTTCTTGCCCCAGATGTCAGGTGCCCCCAAAAGGGTAGGCTAAAAATTCTGCTCATAAAAAAGCATGCACTAACATAAACATTACCTTCATCTACAAGCAAATACACCACATAGGTTGTATAGATAAGTCCCAGCAATGAAAGGGGGATGGAGGGTAACCTGGACTACAACAGTGAACACACTCGAACATCTACATTTATGATAGGTACACAACTGTACTATGTTCATCGTGTTTCACTGTTGCAGTCATTACACTTGGGTTGAATCCCAAAGCTGAGGTTGGGTGGCTGGGCCTAGATAGAATTAGGAGTGGCTATGAAGCCCTGCAGAACTGCAGTGGCGAAGCCTGCTCTGGATTTAGAGTAAAGAAGTAAGTGGTAGTGCTTTGTAAAGTGTGCACTGAAGTCCAAGTTGCAGCCTCCAAAATGTATGTCCTTGGTTGGTACTCCTCTGAGGAAGGCTGCTGAAGTGGCTGCTGTTCTGGTTGAATGTGGCCTAATGCCCTTAGGCACTGATCTGCATGTTGTGAATCGCAGAAACGAATGCAGTGGCCTATCCATTTTGAAATAGTCTGCTTTGAAATAGCTTTTCCTTGCGATCCAGCAGCATATGCCACTAAGAGTTGCTCAGTCTTTCTGAAAGCTTTAGTTTTGTCCAAGTAGAAGCGTAGCTGTCTGTGTATGTCCAAAGAATGCAGATGTCTCTCCCCCTTATTCTGTGGGTTTGGATAAAAGGTAGGCAAATGAATGGTTTGGCTAAGAGTCACACTGGACACTACCTTAGGCATAAATGTTGGGTTTGTCCTTAGAGAAACCCTCTCTGGATGGAAAATAATAAAAGGTTCCACAGCCATTAGTGCCTGTAACTCTGAGACTCTTCTTGCTGAGGTTATTGCTAGGAGCAGAGCTGTTTTCCATGATAAGTATTTTATCTCAGCTGTATTGGTTGGCTCAAAAGGAGGCAGTGTGAGCTATTCTAAGACAAAATTGAGGTCCCATGCAGGTGTTGGAGCTCTCCTTGGAGGTCTTATGTTTTTGGCCCCTCTGAGGTACTGCCTTAGCAGTGGATGTGAAAAAAATAGGTGGATCCGTATTGTAATGAGCTGAAATGGCAGAGGCATGGATCTTAATTGATGAGAAGGATAGGCCTTTGTCCAGCATCTTAGTTAGGTATTGTAAAATCTGAGGAATATTTGGTACAAGCGTGTCCATTCCTTGTGCCTGCTTCCAAGCACAGAATCTCTTTCATTTTTCTGTATAAGATTTTCTGGTGCTGGGCCTCCTGGCCTCCAAAATAACATCCATAACTGCTTTAGAGAGAGGTGCGTTCAGAATGGTTACATTATCAGCCATGCAGCCAGATTTAGGGTTCTGAGTTAGCTGTGCAGGATCTGATTGTTTTGTTGGGTCAGCAAATGAGGAATTTGAGGTAATGTCCAGGCTGGGCCTTGAGGCAAGCTCTTTAGGTTTGGGTACCAGTGCTGGCGTGGCCAGTCTGGGGCAATCAGTATCATTTTTGCCCTCTCTTGTCTGACCTTTAGGAGTACCTTGGGGAGGAGTGGCAGTGGAGGAAAGGCATATACTGTAAGGGTTTTCCAGCTGAATGATAGGGCATCCACTTTCCATGCTTGTTTGTGATAAGTCCTTGTGCAGAATCTCTGTAGTTGGCAGTTGTGCAGGGAGGCAAATAGATCTATGTTTGGGCATCCCCACTTCCTTATCATGCTGAAGATTTGTGGATCTAGTTTCTACTCGTGAGGATCCTTGAGATTTCTGCTTAGTTCATCTGCCAGAGTATTTGTCTTTCCTGACAGGAATTGTGCTTGCAGGTGTACTTGACAAGTCAACGCTGTGTTCCACAAAGTCATGGCCTGTCTGCAGAGGGGGTAGGAATGTGTGCCTCCCTGCTTATGTACCACATGACTGTAATATTGTCCATCTTTACCAGCAGTTGTCCTGGATGAAGTAGATCCTTGAAAGCTAGCATCTCTTTTTGATTGATATGAAGATGCATTTGGCTTGCTGGCCATGCGCCCTGAATACATTTTCTTGCCATGTGGGCCCCTCAGGCATAATCTGATGCATCTGTTGTTAGTGTCTGCCTGGCCCTGGGTTGAGTGAATGGCTGTCCCTTGTTGTGGTGACAGGTCTGTGCCCACCATCGAAACTCCTGTTGCAGGCAGGGAATGAGGGTAATTAATGTTTCCAGGCTGTGGCAATGTTGAGTCCAAACACTTTTTAGATACCATTGTAGTTTCCTCATATGCAGTCTTGCATATGGAATTAGTAGAATGCGGGATACCATGAAGCCCAAAGCCTGCAGAATTTTTCTTGCAGATAACTGGGTCTTTGTTGCCAACATGTCGAAGTAAGAAGTCAGTTGCCTTTGTCTGGCATGAGATAAGCCATCTGGGAAGTTGTATTTAAGCTTGCACCCAGGAATATTATCTCTTGAGAGGGTACTAGTTTTGATTTCCTTTTGTTTACCGTGTACCCTAAGCAAATTAGTAATCTTTTTACAAACGCCAGATGCCTCAGTAGAATGTCTTTGTTCTCTGCTTGAATAAGGCAATCGTCCAAGTAAGGGTATATTTGAATTCCCCTTTGTCTGCAGAAAGCAATTACTGGTGCCAGGCATTTTGTGAAGACCCTGGGTGCAGTAGATAAACCAAAGGGCAGTGCAGAGAATTGGTAGTGCATTGAGCCAGCTATGAATCTGAGGTATAGTCTGCAAGACTGTCTGATTGGGAAATGCAGGTATGCCTCTTTTAGGTCCAAAGTTACAAGCCAAGAGTTCTTGCCCAGCATGGGCAGAAGCTGCTGCAGAATCAACATTTTGAATTTTAGAACGTCCAGAAAAGTCTTTAGAATAGACAGGTCCAGTATTGGTCTCCAGGCTTTGTCCTTTCTGGGTACCAGGAATAGTCTTGAGTAAAATCCTTGTCCCTGCTCTTGCTGTGGTACTCGCTGAATGGCCCTCATGTCCATGAGGGATGTAACTTGCTTGGTTGAACAAGTGGGAAAGCATACTTTGCAATATGGTTTTGATTCACTGGAGGCCTCTTGCAGGGCCGCTGTTACGGGTACTGTCATTAGAAGGCATGCTTGGTTAAAGGAACAAAATCTGCCTGATCATGTTAAAGCAAAATTATTGGATGCTCCTTTACAGCATGATACTTTGTTTGGTGTTAAGGCAGAAGAGGTGTTAAAGAAAATGGAGGATAAAGTGAAATCTATGCAGACAGTTAAGGATTTCTTACAGGTACAACCACCCAGATTTAGCAGGAACTGGCCTTCAAAGAATTGGTCCTTTCCAGTGTCAGACAGGTCACAAAGAGGCAGATCCCAGCCCCAAGGCTCATACAGGCCTAAACAATGGGGTGCTTCCCAATGACTTCCCTCTGTCAATACCAAGCACTTATCTTAATTAGTTTTAATGAAGACTTCGGATCTGAAATTCGGTTTTGAAAATCTCAGGAGTCGGCAGACCGGCACTTGCGAACTGCTTTTGCATCGGGCACCACGCGACAAGAAAGACTGAAAAAAAATGGCGTTGGCTGCATCTTTTATACCCCTGGTGCACTGACGTCAGGGAAGAGGTGACAGCAACCGATGCCAGACCAGGACTTTGGAATTCAGGCCGAATGCGGGTAGCCTGCCAGCAGGATAACCCAAGTGTAATGACTGCAACAGTCAAACACGATGAACATCATCAAATCATTAGAAAATGTCTTATTTCCTCACAACACAGGTCAAATGCAAAGGGTGCTGTCTGAATAATACTTCAAAATGTGTACTTTTACCCTATTACACAGCAACAATATATTTAAAGTTCAAGTTATTGGTATTGCTTCAGTCAGACATTTGGCAGCAGTGTTCCCTTCAGCATCCACAATCGACCCAGAAATTCCTTTTCTCATTGTTACTATGAAGCTGTGAACAGAAATATCTGACTAAGCATGAACACTCTTTTATAATAAATTAATTTTTGAAAGAATATACCTCTGTTCACTCTGCTTTGATTTCTGCTTGAGTCTTCATATTTTATGATTTTGTGTCACTCAATATACAGGGCACTGCTATCATTAGGAGTGGCTATTTATATTTTTAACTTTGCTGTTTTTCTTCAGGAATTTTACATTTCTTTAAAGCTGGCAACAGTAATTACCTATGGTTCATAATTAATCTTCGGACAGCTTCCTTTTGTGCCTCCAATAGATCACCATCTGTCTCATCTCAAAATGAGTCTCCACAAAGAAATGGTTATGACAGGGTTACCACCAAAATCTTCTCATCCTGACTTTTTACCATATAGCCTTCCATGCAAGATGTACAATGAAATCAATGATGATTTTGTACATTTGATACCAGCAAATACCATGCTCTGCAGACAATATTTCCCTTCAATTCTGTCTACCTAAGTTAAAGCCCCTGGCCTTGACCCTCACCAGAAGGATTCATGGCTTGACAGTAACCAACTCTCAATGAGTGCGCTGGCTATTTAACTCATTTCCATCTTTACATACCCAGCTTCTCCAGTGCAAACACCTGCTGCAGTAATGCTTCCACTGCATAGGACCTGCCACATTATTGCAGTTTTCAATGAGCAGGCTACCAGCAGCCAGCATTTTGAAAATGCTGAATGTGCAGCTGTTCTGCAATATACAGTCACCACCTGTCTGGATCTTCTGCTATTTCTGAGGATATTGTAAACTATCTGTTGTGCAGTCCTCAAGCTTAAATAGCCATTATGAACACAACATCTTAACCACTTACATCGGCACTTTATCAGAAAGAGGTTCTTCCAGTGATTTCCCATATATTCTATTACAGTTGAAATACTTCTTTTCCACAATTTTTCCCTCATTTCTTTATTTTTTTGCTGCTCGACACTTAATATGGTCAGCTCTTTTTTTGTCCCCTTCTGGTAAGACTCTCCATCTCTTCCTTCTGAATCAAAATATTTTCTGCTAGTTTTAAGATGGATGTTATCTTAAATTTGTTTTCTTTGATTTGCAGAACTTCCAATGTGTGTGTGTTTACACAGAAAGAGAACCCATAATTTAGAAGACTGTAGGTAAAGCTCTTTCCTTGGTATTGTGCAATCTCAGTGTTAATTATCAAGGGGTGTAGGAGGGCAACTTTGTTTTTTTTTTTTTTTTGGGCATGAATTTATTTGTACACACTTTGATGGCATTCCTCAGTGCATGCACAGTTACAAGTCAATGTTTGCTTTATCAATTGTTTGTTTTCGCATCAACATAATTTGGGTATTTTGATAATTAAAAAAAATAAATATATATGTATGCGTGTGTGTGTGTGTGTGTGTGTGTAAATATATATGTATGTGTGTGTGTGTGTATATATATATATATATATATATATATCTCTCTCTCTCTATATATATATATATATATATATATATATATATATATATATATATATCTATATGCACACACACACACACACACACACACACACACGGGTCTACTTCAAATGTTCAAAATCTAATATCTCCGAATTTGAAATTACTGAGATGAATTAAACAAAACTGCATAAGAACGAAAAGTTAAAATAACGAAACTCATTACGGAAAATAAGGTACTTACTTTTCATATGTATCACCAGTATAAAAAAGAATGATGATTCTGTACATGCTTACGCCACTAGGCAGTTCTCACACAGATGTGGGCATGCCATGTGTGTTTACATTTTTCTTCAATGTAGTGCGATCTCGGAGGTGGTATATTTAATTTGCAGGGGGGGAGTGGGGGATGCAGCCACCCTGTAAAAACATAAGACAGCATATTTTACGGTCCTCAACTGTTGGGCGGTGGGTGCTATCTAAGTGAATTGTGTATAATGGATGCACACAGTTGGCATCTGTTTTCGGTTATGTGTCTGTCATTATTTTAACTTTTTGTTCTTATGCAGTACAGGATCCGTCAACATGTTCGAAGTTTCACTACTTCGAACCCCATCTCACAGAGTCCACTTGTTCGAAGTAGTGAAACTTCGAACATTGACTTCGGCAGTCACACTACAGCGCAGAATGGGAATATTCCCTTTTCCCCGCTGTAGTGCAATCTCGGAAATGGTATATTTAAGTGGGGGGTGGGGGTGGGGGGTGCAGGGGGGCTTGCCCCCCTGCAAAAAAGTTTTATTGTTTTTTTTTTTTTGGGTAGCCCGGGGAACTAGACTTCAGCAAAAGTGTACTTTCGTTTAAGTGGACTTTCGTTGAAGTGTAGGGTCTAACTGCTCTATTTCGAAGAAGTGTATTTTCGATGTAGAGCAGTAGACCCATATATACATACATATGTACATATATATATATATATTATATATATAATATATATATATATACATACATATATATGTATGTATGTGCATATGCATATATATATATATATATATATATGCACACACACACATATATATATATATATATATATATATATATATATGCACACACACATATACACGCATATTTTATATGAATGTATTATATGTACGTAGACATATATATATATATATATATATATATATATACACACACACACACACACACACATATGTGTACGTATGGGTGTTGGGCACTTGATCAAAAGGACAGTGCCAGACACCCAGTAGACAGACAGATATAACGACAAAGTCACAAAATTAAAAAATTAAACACAGCTCAGTGGGTAAATGACACAATAGAGGCTATGCGAATTAGCGCTTTCTTTCACTTTAATAAAAACGTGAACTTCTTCAGAAACAAGACCACTGAGCTGTGTTTAATTTTTTAGTTTTCAGTTTGCGGCTAGTCCGTTTGTTTTGTTTTTTGCCCAAAGTCACAAAATTGTCACATTCTGTTTGCACTCTGGGGCTTACCCCAGGGCATATTAAACCAATGGCAAGTGTTTTTTGCAGAGGGGAAAGACCCTCTGTACCCCACACACCCCCTGCTAATTATATGTACCAACTACGAGATTGCACAAGCCCAGGGAAAAGAAAATATTTCCCTACTCGGGGATTGTCATTCTCTCACACTTGTCTGCATCGACGAAATGTATCTATCTCCTGGGTGTTGGCATTATGTCATTTCACTATGATGTCAGACACCTGTGTGTGTGTGTGCATATATAAATATACACACACACACACACACACACATATATATATATATATATATATATATATATATATTTATATTCATAAAATGTAGTACGTTTAAAGCTTTTACATTTTATGCAATATGCAGTCTTCTCAAAATGTAGTATTTATTAAACTGACTTTTTTTCTACATCTTTAATTCAGTAGCAATAATCTCTGAATATTATACAACTCTTCACTGAGTATAATGTTAGACAGGTGGTATAACTAAAATACTGGGAAGAATTCGTCGAGTGCCAAGTAGCTCAGTATTTGGCTGCATTGAGCTGTTTGTTCTCCATTTTACCACAAAATTCCATTCAAAACCATGGCTCCAAATGCCGTTCACAATGCAAAAGTGCAAGTTGGCTTAGACCTTCTCTTCTGAAGTGCTATTACCCTTCTCTGACTGATGGAGTTGCAACCCTGACCTCAAACTAGGGTTCAGCCACATAACAGTGCAACTTGATTACTATAATATGCTACTGTTGAATAGGGCACATACAGCAGTTACAGCAACAAACCCAGTGTGTTTGCTGTGGACTAAAACCCATGTGATTTGCCGGATATCACAACTTTTAACTGAAGGGCAGCTGAACTTGCAAGTCAGTTCTGCCTGTATGTTCCTCTGAGCCATGTATTTGGTCACTGAGGAACTTTAAGCATCAACAGCTTGATTTTTTTTTAAATGTAATCAACCATTTTATTAACTTAACAGCAAGTATCCTTTGTGGCTAAGCACTTTTTTCATGAATCCTACCTACCAAGTTTTAAGAGTTCACTTTACAAATACAATATAGTTTAGGCATCAGAAATTAATACCTTTATTTTATAGTAAAGCAAAAAAGGGGGAAGATTTTTTGGCAACGTTTTTTTTTTTAATACCCTTGCATGTAATGCTGATATCAACAGACAGTCGACAGTAGCATCTTGTCCTGAACCACTGTAAGATAACAGGCAACAGATATAAAGTTTATTCAATTTGTTATGTACACATCCTTTTAGTACATATTTAGAAATTCTATTGTTACTATGTGCTGCAACGTGGTTATTTCAGACTACGTTTGCCCTGAAGTTTTTGGTGTTATTTATAACTCACTGGTAATTTTTTCCTTTTCCAACACAAAAACTGCACTAGGCTGCAATATATTATCAATAATGACAAACTTGATACAAAACGAAGTAAACATGACAAAAGCATTTATCTATTGCTTTGGTCAGCTGTGCTAAATTTTAGTTGACAAATGTGTGCTGTATATAATTAGACTGCATTTAGAAACAGCAGTCAGGACATTCACGGAGTGGCTATAATAACAGTCATTGCTTTTCTCTTTCAGCTGGGCTTGATTTTGACCATATGACATGACTAAACCACAATTTTCCATTACGGACACAGAACTTGCAAAAAACAGCTTGCTACACTAATTTGTATGCTGCCGATGCTCCTTATCATTGTAAACATATGGAGAAGGGTATGCCTGCATGTCTTCTTGATGACAATATTTACCATGAAGACATACCATTTTCATTCTAAAAGAAATAAGTATCATTCAGAGAGTAAAGATTACATAATATATGATTACCTTACACTTACACACACACACACACACACACACACACACACACACACACACACATATATACAGCAAATCTATATATTCATATCCTGTGATTACAAAATTACATCCATTTTCTGATGCCTTTTTTTTTAATCTTAGCCTGGGTTACAGGGAAACCAGAGCGTTTCTCCAACAAACAATAGGTGTTAGATTATAGAGCGTGAAGGAGGAAAGGGGCTTTCCAGTGCTTGGTAATTCATGCAACATGCATAAGTGCCTCATTTAGAATTTCAAGCAATTTGTCTGTAAGCAACATATTCTGTAATGCTCTCACTGTACTATAAACTGCATTTTGAATAGAAAGATCCTTTTTACAAGCACAATAAGCCAGTTATGCATCATTAACTGTTTTAAGTCACATATTCAAGTATATGTACTCGGTCACAATGCCTCTCTATGCTCCATATGCCAGATATATTTAATGCACATATGATTGCATTTTACTGGCTACCGCAGCATGTTTTAGGTGCTTGCCAAGGGCTCCTGTTTAGCTGAATAGGGACCAGTACACAAGCATGTTGTCTTATTCTCAAATTTCACATTTGTGACAACAGCAAAAGCTTATGCGACACTGTCAAGTCATATCTGTAGTTCTTCTTTGATTAATTCTAAGTGTCTGAATTTACTAATCATACTGCGGGCCTCCTGATCTGATTAATTCTTAAACCCCTAAATCATCTGTTCGATTTCACAAATTCAGTCTTGGGAAAGTATGGTTCATCAAGCCCAGCAACACAAAACAAAATTAATTCACCCTTCCCTCATCCCATGGATATGTGAAGTTTGCAATACATTTAATGGTACAGGGTTTTCCCTTTGATTTTGGTGATTCCTTCCCATAGATAAACTTGTTTTTGGTAATTATCTACAGTCAAACTGCATCTGAAGAGTGTAATACTGATGGGTCAGCCAGTAATCAAATCCCCACAAGTTATTTAATCCTATTTTGGCTTGTTAATGGTACAAGGGTCCCTGAATCTTAATTGACAATGCAGTAAAGAAGATTAAGCCATGAAATGGTACTGAGCTTCACCACGTAATCATTGGTTTGACTCCCTGTGCTTTCAGTTGTATAATCTGTATCCCAGAATAAGTTACTTAAAAAGTGTGTGTTTCAGGGCAGCCCCAGTTAAAAAAGGAACTTGTTTATCCAGTTAACAAGTGGGAAAAACAACATCCTGTGGGAGCCACAACTCATTTAATTCTGCTGTAGTTAAGTCAGTTGCAGCCATTTAATTCTGTTGTGGCTCCAAAGCTTTGTCACAACTATTGGGTCCTCTCAAAAATCCAGAGCTATCCTTGCTGCTCAATGATGCACCTTATTTGGGAATTTACTAGTTTGAAATAGTATTGTAATATCCTTCTTAGAAGCATTTACTCTGGCCATTTTCTGTTAGTAGCTTGGTTTATTTGGATCTTACAAAATCATTTTATTCAGTTCCTCACAGTGGTATTAAGGTAATGCATAAAACTAACATCAAAAGGTAAATTATTAATTGGGCAAACTGACTCACAGACAGAATTTTCAGAATTAAAATACAGGCATTTATGGAATATATTAGTTACTGTGGTGGTACCACAAGGGTCTGTCCTTGGATAAATGTTGTTCACTATCTTCATATCAGAACAATATGTGCTGATGACACTAAAATCGGTCAGTTGTGAATACAGCAAATGATTAAGTTAATCTGCAATGAAATATTAATGCCTTGTATAGGGGAAGGGCTGAAGAAGCAAATTAAATTTAATGCCTGAAAAACAAAGGTGTTAACGTTTTGAAAAGATAATCCCAGTTATCCATATGCCATTAATAATGATTTACTTGGAGGTATAGAAAGGAAAAAGGATCTGACAGCTACTGTTGATTGTGGGCTAGACATTGTAGAATTGATAACTTGGTAGTGCTGTTCAGTTATAAAGAATATTTTACAAAGCATATCTAGCAGGGATGAAAGTGTACTTGTCCCTATTTACAAGGCTGCAGTTGAGATCCAGTACTAAATATTGTGCTTATGTATTTAGATGCGCACAATATTACAGGTTGGAAAGGATTTAAAGATATTTCACAAGTTAAATTACTAGAGTTAAACACCTGTGGTATGAGAACAGGCTTGCAATGGTATTCTTGTACTCAATTATTGGTAAATTAGTTAAAAATTATGTAATATATAAATGTGTAAATAATAATATTTTGACTACGTCATTAGGAACTGATTTTAAGTTGCAGAGACTGGGAACTAGAATCAACTGCTTACTTGTGAGAAATCCTGTTTGTACTACTCCTTTAGGGAGAAGATCTTTTTTGGAAGAACTGGCAAACTACAGAAGAGTTGATAAAAAAAAGAGCTGATTGATTAAATCTGTTTGCTGCTATTTGTTTTGAACCTATTTGCTGCTGAATAAAAGGACTTGGGTTCCAGTCTAACGAGGTAATAGTCTCTGCTCTACATGGTTTGTTTTTGACTGTTGTTTGAGTGGTTTATGCAGAAGAGTTGATGATTGGACATTAGAAGGGTTAGAATTACAGAGGTATTTAAGGATAGATGAATGGTTTGATAAGGGTGCGTATAATTATTAGTTTACTCTTGGCAAACACATACAATTTATTTTATTTATCATTTGTTTTACCAGGATAAATCCAACCGGACAGCAGGTGTCCGTTCTCAGCGGAGTCTTGGGGGGAAAAGCTCCAGAAATTTAATAAGACAGTAATACAAGTAATGTGTTAACAATTGAGTTAAAAAGGGAGAAACTTTAAACAAACAATGTATTACAGTCAGAAGATCACAGGGATAACAGTGACAGGACAATGATTGAAGCCCAACTTACTGAGAATAAAAAAATATCCATATTTTACAATATTTACAGTTAAGAAGCATGAGCAAGACTCCTGATATGTTTAGGAGATCCCAGGTCTAACATTAGCAGTAATATATAAGCATGAAGTATTCAGAAGTAGGTATACATAGCAACACTTAGAGAAGTATGGTGCATCTAGTTGGCAGTATCATGTAGGTAATAGGGACATTAGAGCTTGGCTGTTCTGTAGACTGGAAGGGTTTGGGGTGGGTTGTTTGCAATAGCAAAGAGGGTTAGTGTAGAGGTGGTTTTTAAATATGTTTGTACAAGTTTGTGTACTAAGGTCAGGTGAGAGAGAGTTCCATGCTTTGGCAACCTTATAGGAGAATAGAGTTTCTCCTGAGCTGTTCTTTCATGGATTGACCTCGACCAAGGATTTGGTGCTTGAACATAGTTCCCCTGTTGGAAATGTGGAAGTTTACAATGCCAGCCAGGGCAGGGGTTCGCTCAATTTGGTATAGGATTTGATGTGCAATAATGAGTTGGTGGTAACTCAGCAACTTTGGGAATTCTAGCCAGTGCAGTTTCAGTAGGGACTGACAGTGGTGGGAAAGTGATTTAGTATTGGCAGCAAGCCTGGCTATTTTATTGTAGCATGTGGAAAGTTTGTTGAGGTCAGATTTGTTGATTCTGGATAAAACTGGGCAGGCATAGAGCAAAGTTGATAAGAGATGACTTCTGGCTATGGTAGCTCTAGTCGTGGGGGTGAGGAATTGTTTGGTATGATCCAGGCATCCTAGTTCCTTATGGACTTTGGCGATGGTTTGGGCTACGTGTTTGTTATATTTAAGCTGTTGGTCAATGGTGACACCTAGCAGTTTAGCTTCAGCTACTGGGGTGATAATGGTGTTATTGGCTGAAAGGATGGTGAAGATGGGGTCACACTGTTTAGTTGGGTGGAACAGCGTTAACTGTGTTTTTTTCAGGTTTAGTATCAGTTGGTGGTTATTTAGCCAGTTCTCTATCTCATCGAAGGATTCTTGAGCTTTACTCTGTAGAAAATGGATGTTGGATGCTGAACATATTAGGGTTGTGTCATCTGCATACTGAACAATATCAGCTTTGGTAGTTACTAGGTGGAGATTGTTAGTAAATATATTAAAGAGGAGGGGGCCTAGGATTGAGCCTTAGGGGACACCGCATGTGACGGGGAGTGAGAGGGATAGTGTGTTGGCCCACTTGACAGATCGTGAATGGTTACTTAGGTAATTGTTAAACCATTGCAAGGAGGAGTTATCAAGTTGAGTTCAGAGAGGCAGGTCAGGAGTTTGTTGTGGGAAACTGTGTTAAAAGAATTTGATAGTTCTAGGAAGGTGGCAGAGACCAGCTTCCCTTGATTCCTGTATGAGTTTATTGTATTGGAGAAGCTGATAAGGGCTGTGTTAGTGCTATGGGATGGTCTGAATCCATGTTGGGTTTTGGATAATAGATTGTTGGTTAGTAGATGGATGATACATTTTTCCTAGAGTTTTAGATAGGGGTGAAAGGACTGCAATAGGGCAGTAGTTGGAGAGGTCAGTGGGCCACCCTTGTGGAGGGGGATGATATAGGAGGTTTGCCACAAGGACGGTATGATGCCTGTGGAAATGGACCTACTGAGAAGTATGGAGATGGGGTAGGCAATGGCTTTGGATGCAATTTGAAGGTATTTGGCTGGTAGTTGGTCAGCAGTGAAGGTGGTTGTTTTAAGATTTGCTATGAGTTTTTGGATGGTTGATGTTGGTACCGACTTGTGTGAGAACGGGGAAGGGTTAGATTGGTATTTTGGGGGTGGTGATTGGATAGTAGGTGACAGTTTCAGGATTAAGGAGGTGAAATAGTTATTGAAGTTTAAGGATATGGATATTTTATGGTCAGGGCCTTTGATGTTTGGTGGTGGGGTGGTAGCTTTTCCAGGCTGCAGGATGTTGTTCACAGCGGCCCAGAATTTTTGTGGGTTGTTGCTCTATTTCCTTTGTAGATAAATATAGTGGTTTTGTTCGTCTGACCAGATTTGTTTTTTTTTTTTTTTTGCTTTATTCCTGAGTTCTGTATATTTTTGTCTAGTTTCTGGGGTTTTGTGCTGACACCAGATTTTCCGGCTTTGTCTCTATTCTTGAGTAGGATTTTAGTAGATTTCTCTAAGCATGGGGCAGGGCTGCTGTGTACCCTTAATTGTTTTGAGTGGGGTTGTTTGGTTTAGAACTTTGAGGAATGTGGTATTAAAGTATTCGACTGCAGTATCCAGGGGGAGGGTTTTTAGTGGGGACCAGTTGCAGTATTTTAGGGTTTCTGAGAATTGCTCTGAGGAGAAGCTTCTTTGGGATTGGGTTTGAAGTAGGGAAGTTGGAGTGGGATGTTTAATTTTGTGCTGAAGGAGAAAAGTTGGACTGTGGTCACTGAGGGAGTTAGGTAGTGTCCCACATTGGTGGGAGTGTTGGGTTGCTTTGTGAGGATCTAATCCGAGATGGATTCTCTTTTAGTGGTCTTATCAATTCTTGTAGGTGAGTGTAAGAGTTGAGTGAAGTTATGCAGGTTTATGTGGTTGTTAATGAGTGTACGGTGTTCCAGTTGATGTTAGTGTCACCTCGAACAATGGTTTCTTGGGAGAGGGAGTGGGAAGCCCAATGAAGTATGGATTCTAGGGTATTAAGGTAGTTTCCTGGAGGAATATAGATACTGAGTAAGTTTAGTTGTTTGTGCTGATTTATTATGAGTTTGGAGAATAGGGTCTCTGCTTTGCTGAACTTTGGAGTCTCTTTTTGGAGGAGCTATATTTTTAGGTTGGATTTGTAGAGAAGAGCAATGCCTCCTCCTCTTCTTTGTGGTCTATCTACTCTTAATATGTCATAGGCAGGGGAGGTTACAGTGTTGTCTTTGATATGGGGCTTAAGCCATGTTTCTGTAATGACCGTTATATCTGGATTGTAGATAGGGAGATAGTTGAATGTAATTCTTCTATTTTGTTTAGGATGCTACGAATGTTTAGGTTCAGTATAAGTATATCGATGGGTTTGTGTTTAAAAAGGAGATTGGAGTTGGGTGTGCTATTGGAGTTGGTTGTTGGGTCTGGGTTGGGGTGGATGTCCCCTCCCAGTAATAGCTGGGCTGCAATGTTGGTTATGGTTTTAAGATAGATTACCATTAGTAGGTGGTGGTTTGGGTGTTATTTGGTTTGTCAAGTGTATTGGGCTGGGGTAAAGAGGTGGGAGAGTGAGGGGGGTTTTGTGGCTAGTCGTGTGATGGTGAGAATGGAAGGGTTACTTTTGGTATGAGGAAGGGGGGGATTTACTCCAGTGCATAATGGTTAGTGGGTGGCGGTAATTTGTACTAATGGTTAATAAGTACAGACAGGTGGTTAATGAAAGCAGAAGTATGGGGATGCTACGGTACTGAGAGCAGAGGGTATGCATCATGGTGCAAGTCAGGTGTGTATAGAGCAAAGGTGCGTGTGTGGGTGGAGAGCAGGGATATGAGATAAGATGGTAGTTGTGTAAGGAGTGCGATTAGTTATTGGTTAGTAGAAGGAGCAGGAGTGATATTTAAGTGGAGGGTGTGGTAGGTGAGGTCAGGTAATGAAGGGTAGGAATAAATCTACGAGTAGTGGGGGGGGGTTGGAAATGGGGGCAGGGTAGGGGAGCAGAGAGAGCCTGAGCAGTAGCAAGGGTGAATGGAGCGGGGCTACACCAAGTTTGAACAGGCGGGTCTCTTCCAGAAATAATTTACAAGCTTTTTCTTTTATTTCTTTGCAGTTTTGGAAGGGGACTGTGGATATTGCAATACCATTTACTTAGCAGTTAGGTTTATTACAGGCAATGTAACAGATAGTTTTACAGAGGCTTAGGGGCTGTATGAAAAAGCTTCCCTGATAGCCAAGAAAGAGGAGAGATCAGACAGTGGGGGACACAGAGTACTGGGCAAGTTTGGAGGCAGGCAGGAAGCAAACAGCTAAGGGGGTGAGGAGGGGTCACAGGCTTAGTTTGGATTGCCAAATGGGGGGGATAAGGGTGCTTGCCTAGAAATCACTTTGCCACTGCCAACCCAGGTGGAGAGTAAACAGAAAAGAACATTAAAAATTAAACTTGTTTAGAATAACTTTAAAATGGGCGCTTGGAGGCTGCAGTCCTTAGGCTTGAAAGCTGGCTTGCAAATGGGAGCCTGGGAAGTCACAAGTTCCTTGGCAGAGAAAAAAATAAGGTAGGTTTGGATTTGGGACCTGGTATGGTTCTTCCAGTCCACTCTTGTTTAGAATAACTTTAAAATGGGAGTTTGGAGGTCCCAGTCCTTAGACTTGAAAGTTGGCTTGCAACTGGGAGCCTTGGAAGGTTGCAAGTTCCTTGGCAGAGAAAAAATAAGGTTGGTTTGGATTTGGGACCTGGTATGGTTCTTCCAGTCCCCTCTTGTTTAGAATAACTTTAAAATGGGAGCTTGGAGGTCGCAGTCCTTAGGCTTAAAAGTTGGCTTGCAATTGGGAGCCTGGGAAGGGCGCAAGTTCCCTACCATCTGCAGAACCTGTCACTTCTGCTTAGGCAGGCCTACCGGTCCTAATTTCCTCTGCCACATGTAAAAAAACAAAATTCAAGGTGTTCCAGTACTATCATTGTTTTACAGTTTCTGGGTGTACACAACATAATGGAAATATAAAGTCCTGTAGCAGAGAACTATGGCAACGTTTCATAAGCTGATGAGCACTTAAAATGAACTATTCAAGCATGTTCAGAAAGAAACTGCTTCACCAGTCTACAACAGGTCTACTGGGTCCTGCACGGGGTAAGTTTAAACTTTCTCCCATTCTTCTGCTTCCATGTAAGTCCAAAATGAGCTTTACTATGGGTCCTACAGTCGAGCAAGTTGAACACTCTTCTATTTACGAGTTTTGTTCAGACAAGAGTCAGTCAGTTTCCTTCAACAATCTGTGGATCGACAAAACACAGTTCAACATATGCAAGGATCCAATATACATATTCTGGAACATTCTGTAAAATTTTAACATGTCATCAACAATCCCACTGCATCACTGACATCACCAGAGATACCAACACTCTCCTAAACTCACTATGTTACATATTAGTTTTCTTGTTTGGCCATTTGTCAAGTCCAACTCCCCAGCCTTCAGCACACCAGGCCTGTATGTCTTTGACTTCTTTTAAGTTTTTGTAAATTTGTGTTCATTACTTCAGTAACACTGTCTGTTCATCTTAGTCTCTGTCTCCCTTCCTTCCTTCTTTTCTTCTTCTTCTGATTTGCTTTATCCCAGCATTAGTACTTCTCCAATAAATCCTGTCTTTGCATTATCTGGCCCAAGTATTTAAGCTTTAGTTTTATGATCAGACATTCTAATGAAGAGTTTGTGTTAATTTAGGCACCAAAATCCCAACATTATGGTTTTGCTACCCAGTTGAATCCTAATGCAGTCTCGTCTCTGGAATAACAACAAAATCTTCTTTGCACAAGACCTTCCCATTCAAAGAAGACAAGCTAGACAGCAGCTTTCACCATTCTGCAAATACCTAACAGAGAAAAATATTAAGTTCCAAATGAAATATCCAGACTCACTTCAACTCCAAGTCCGAGATGTAAAATACAAGGCTGACAATCCAAGAGAGGCTAAAGAAACCTTCCAAGCAGTTTTCAAAGAAATCCCCTCCCTGGATTCAAAATGAAGAAAGATCGCCAGAAAAATTGAGTGCATTTTCATCTATTCTAAAGCTGTTTTAGTCAGGGAAAGTCCAAATTAAGCTGGTTCCTGCTTCTCTATGCCTCTAAACAGCAGCAGCCATCCATAAGGTGAGTATATAATGTCTCTCAGGAGGTTCAGAGTCTCTAATAATGAACATTCCACAACTTATTTTGTCTGTATGACTAAGGAAATCATCAATGAAGCAAACAGCAGGTATAGTTAATTAAGGAAGTAGTGTCTGTCTATTTTGTATACCAATAAAATAGAGTAAGTTTATGGTTACGCTCAAAATAGTTAAGTTATAAACCATATTTTAACTACTGATAATCCAAATGTTATGAGAAGACACTAATGAAATACATTTTAGTTTTTACTCAGTATTGATTTTGGCATTTCATTTTGTTCATATACTTAAACTTTAGTATTATACTAGCAGTAAAGTGTGCATGCTAATCTACTTGCTTCACTGAGTATGCTTGAATATAGGGAACTCAGTCCCATGGCAGCTTACTAAATATCTGCTTCCCATGTGCATGTGTGCATGACTACATTTATGACTACTGGCGGTAGGTGATATGTGCAACTGATCGAGGCTTGAGTTTTTAGAGAATACCGCGAACAGACCAGTGGATACCATGGTGTGATATACAAATCTGCAATAACACTGCTACAAACGTAAGTCTCTATAGGACACTAGAGTATGATACTTAGTTGTTTTGGTGCTGCTTAATTTAGAGACACATCTGTACAGGGAAATGTAAAAATATCACTGCAATTTGAAAACAAAAATTAAAAGTGGATTATGAATCCTTGCAACCTCCTTCTGCAGATGTCAACCTTAAACCTTCATACAGCTTGACTGATGTAACTCCACTGTGACATATTGCTTCCAATATATGTATCAAGGTTATTTTACAAGAAACACTAACGAAAGACTTGCTCTGAAAGCTTGCTCTGATTATAAAGTGAAGCTTATTTTATACTTATGGATGCATGAATATAATGCATTTATCACATCTTTCTACATGCATGAATATAATGCATTTATCACATCTTTCTACTACTGGTATTTAGTTTTAGTATTGGGTTTTCTAAATTGGTGTTGTTTTCTCTGTCGGTGTGTTGAAAAAATTTACTTTAAGTAAAAGCAGCTCAGGCAATGCATTATAGAAGCTACCTAACATGACAACCGCAGAATGTAGCACTGTAATTAACAATGGGTCAAACTGCTACCTCCACTGATGTAGCAGGATGCAATCCTCACTACTATGTGGCTGACCCAAATCTGATTACTGGCTCAGGTACCCGCTAGCTGGCAGGAGAAAGGGATGATTGATTAAGCTTTGTCTGGTTCCACTCTCTTCAAGGGAGAGGGTCAGGGATGACATAATGGTGGAAGTGAACTGCTTTCACAGTCCTTACGGAGACTGAGACTATGAGCAGAAGCTGGGCTAAGCTAGCAGACAGGCATGGAGGTGTTATTATCCTTGGGTTCAGGGAAGGGTACATCAAAGACCACTCCTCATAGCATGTGTAGCCTCTGTAATAGGACCCCATCACGTAGGAGGGAAGGGCTTCAACCACAGAGTAACCCTCTGCAAGCAGCTGTGTTGCCTCCTGAGTTCACTGTTTGTTACCTTGTACATCCACCGTGATCAGTAACTGAGGTGCCATTATTGACCACAGCTTAGAAGACTTATAAAACCAAATAAGTGCAGAAATGCTGTTCTGCAGCTAGGCAATCATGTTTGACTCTGAAGATGTTTTTTAAACAAAAATTGATCAAAACTCTTTCTAGTGGTTTCAGCATCAATGCAATGACAGACAAGCAGTTAACTCTGAAGGGAAAAAAAATAAGTACGTTTTTTATTTATTTAGTTGTCCTTTTTGACTGGGTTAAGCTATAATGCATTATATTTAACTGTTACTCCACCCGGTGTAATGTCTTTGTTGACTTGCAGGAAAGAGCTGTAAAGAACAGGAGATAACTGCTCTCTCTTTTACTGGCAGGTTAGAGCAACAGTGCAGCCTCTGAAGCAAAATGCTTGGAAAATTACCATTAGTGCCTCACATGGTGGTTGAAGTTCTCTGTGCCATATCTGCTAACTGCAACTGCCTTTAAAGTGTACTGCATCATGGCATTTGGTGAGTTAAGTGCCGCAGTGCATCTTGTCATAGCAAAAACTAATTTATTTTGGCCATTTATTTTCAATAAAAAGCTTCACAAACTTTTTAATGAAATCAAGACCTAAATAAATGTACCGCTTTCTTTGCTGATGCCGTGTAAGGCAGTGGTCCATAGAGTTTAATGGACACATCTCTGCGCATGGATAGCAAGTGTCCATTAAACTTTATGGACACATTTCTCGTTTTTCCCTAAATTGATGTCATTTAGGTTAAAGATCACACAATCTTCAGTAGCATCAGCACAGGAAAAGAAATTTCACAAGGAGTATTTCTCCTTGAAGCAAAGACAAAGAAGGTTACCAATGGCCAAAAAGCTTGATGGGCACCTTGAGAACCACATAATCTGGTGCAAAAGATAATTCATGCAACTATGACAATGCACTTTACGATACCTATAAAAGGGCAAAATGGCCCTTACTGCTATTTCATCAAGAAAAATCTGCAACATTTCACAGCATACTGTTTAGTATCACTATCAAGAACAGAAATAAAGCAGGTCCAGACAAATGAATTACTGATTATATCCACATAACTGACAGCAAACTTTGGAATCATAAGCGCTATGTGCAAACAGGAAGAAACTATTATTGCGCCTTATATATTTCTTTGTATTATATAGAGCAGGGTTGGCTATACCTGTTACAATAAATTCTTTCACAGATATAAGATTTTGCTTGCCTTCTTAAGTTCTTACCTTTATATGACACCTTTGTAGATCTTTTTGCCACAAGCTGCAAAACATTCAGTAAGAAACTACTCTGCACAGGCTGTGCTAAAAATGCTTTGAAATATATGCAATTCATAGATTTACCTTCCTCGCTGCTGCTGTGCATCTGTGGCTGTGCCCTCCTAGCTGTAATAGCTAATTTTCCCGCCTTTACCCAGTGTCTGTTTGCCTGGGTTGGAATCTTCTTCTACTCAACGAGGGTAATTTCTGCCTATTACCCTTTGAAATCTCTGGACCTTGCACTCTCCCTCCAACCCTCTACCTCAAGATTTTAAAAAGACTAATTTTCCCGCCTTTACCCAGTGTCTGTTTGCCTGGGTTGGAATCTTCTTCTACTCAACGAGGGTAATTTCTGCCTATTACCCTTTGAAATCTCTGGACCTTGCACTCTCCCTCCAACCCTCTACCTCAAGATTTTAAAAAGAGTATGTCTACTTAATTGTTTGTGGCCTATGACCATTTTTATCCAGTGAAGTTTCTGTTTGCTCCTAGCTAAGCCTGTCAGCAGCAGCCCCCCCCCTTACTCTGTTTCTCTCTTCCTCTCCCCTACCTTCCTGTTTTACTTGGCCTGTACTCCCCTCCCAGTAGTGTACGTTTTCTGCCCCAGACCCTTTGTGACTCTTCTCTGTACCTCTGCCCCTTGTCCACTAGGTGTCACTCTATCTACATCGTGACTTATAATACTGGTCTATTCCCCAATCTTCTTCTTCCTATTTACACCTTTCTCACTGCTATCCCTTTCCTCCTTTGTAGTGCTGTGTGACCCTCTCCTCCCTACGCTACCTATCTCAATCCTCCTATCTGCTAGCTTTTTCTGATACTTTTTCCTTCCGCTCTGGACTCTGTGTGCCCCGCTCCGTTAAGCCTGGCTCACTCCGCTCCCCACCCTACCCCCAATTCCCACCCACCCCCAGGGGTCCTATTCTTATACTTCACTAGTCACACCTCTTCCCCTTACAACCTATCCTCATCTTTCCCGCTAGAAACTAAACCCGTCCCCTGTACACACTATCCTACCTCCTCCCCCCTTCCTCTACTACTAACTTACCTCCTCTCCTATTACTAAAGTCTCTCCAATTCCTCAATTAACACTTTTCCCTTAAACTTCCACTCTCTTCACCTATACCTCTCCTTTATATTCTCTTTTCACACCCCCTTCAGACCCTCCTACATTCTCATTCTTTCTTTCTTCCTGCCTTATACCTAGAACTGCACCTCTCCTTCCCTTTCTTCTACTATTACCATATAACTTACCTTACCTCACATATGACTCCACACTTACCCACCATGTTGATACTCTTAGCATTATTCTCTACTACCCTTTATTCTTCTTACCTTCTTCGAACACCCTCTTAAAAACCAACCAGACTACACATATAAACATACATCTATCTTCCACACTTCTCTTACCTCTTTCTTAAATTCTACCTCTTCCCCCAGCTATCACCTTCCTAAATTCCATAGGCACTCTCACCTTACCTATGCCTTACACTCAAATAAAAAAATGAAACAACTAACCCTTCTTAAAAGCATCTTCACATCCAGACCTAGTACTCCTACCTTAGAACACGGTGACATTCACCCCAACCCTGGCCCTATTTCTTCCTCCCCTAATGTATCTAGGCCTAAATACAATAATACCCTACTCATAGGACATCTAAATATACGAAGTGTAAATAACAAAGTACCCTACTTACATGCCCTATTAGACACTCACCACTTTGACATTTTGTGCCTCTCAGAGACTTGGCTAAAACCAGCCACCAAAGACACTGAGATTATACCCCAAGGATATAATCTACATAGACTTGATCGTTCTAAGCGTAAAGGTGGTGGAGTGGCAATTCTATTTAAGAACCATCTTAGCATCTCCACCCTCCCAGCCTGTCAAACTCAGGATGCTAGAGTTGAAGCCATAATGGCTAAACTTCAATTAAATGCTCAAAAAGCCCTTTATATAATCTGCATGTATATTCCACCAGGCAACAATATACCCATCTTAGAAAACTTCCTCTGCTGGGTTTCCTCCAACTACCCCCAAGAAACTATTATCCTGGGTGACTTTAATATAGATTGGAATACCATTAATAATAAAAATCCCTCCTGTCACATAAACCTACATGGTTTTACTCAATCCATTACCACTATAACTAGGCTTAATAAATCAAGTAAGAAACAGAGTATCTTAGACTGGATACTCATAAACAAAACCAATGTTTCATATAAGGTAGGAACTTTGCCTGATGATCTCAGTGACCACTGCCTAACCTATATCTCTAGGGAAAAGACTGATTATCAAAACCTCCCCAACATAAGAATAATACGCTCTACCAAACACTTTAAAACTGACTTATTTCAAAATGAACTCGAAACATGCAACTGGAACCTCTTGAAATCACTTCCACTTAATGAAGCAGTATCGTTCTTTAACACTACCTTTCTTTCCATATTAGATAAACATGCTCCTGAACGCTCTATTAGAATAAAGTCTAATACTGCCCCATGGCTCTCAAAGGAAACAAAGAAATTGATTCAAACTAAAAATAAAGTTTGGGCCAAATGGAGACACCATAGAATCAGCTCTGACTTTCTCCATTTTTGCCAACTTAGAAACCTTACAAAAAAAGCCATAATCTCTGACAAAAAGAACTACTACTGTAAACTACAAGAAACCCATTTCAACAAACCCAAACAATTCTGGTCTTCTATCAACAAACTCCTTTCTCCTGGAACAGCTAAAACTCCCTCCCCCCTAAACGCTGACCCAGATACCCCTAACCATACT
Organism: Protopterus annectens; assembly: GCF_019279795.1. Lineage (NCBI taxonomy): Eukaryota > Metazoa > Chordata > Ceratodontiformes > Protopteridae > Protopterus > Protopterus annectens. The sequence goes on along the minus strand of NC_056737.1, from coordinate 1,819,373,795 downwards.
GCAAACGCTTTTAACTCCTTTTTCATAGAAACCATTCAATCTCTTGCTAGACAACTAAACACCAATAACTTTTACCCCCCAAGTAAGCTTGCCTCCCCTAACAACTTCACTCTACAGCCCATCCCTACCTCTTTCATCTACAAGCTTATTCTCAAACTGAAACCCTGCACCCCCTCTGACGACAAACTCCCTTCACTCTTTCTTCAAAAAGCTGCTAAACAGATTGCATACCCTATATCTATACTCATAAATAGGACTATCCAAGAGGGGACCATACCTGATATATGGAAAGTCTCTCATATCCCACTACACAAAGGTGGTAACTCCATTGACTACACCAATTTTAGACCCATTGCTCTTCTCTCACCTCTAGCTAAGATAATGGAAAAATGTATTCATCAGCAACTTGTACAGTATCTCTCTTTAAACAACATTATAGCCAATTGCCAACATGGCTTCAGACCTCACCACAGCACCTCCTCTGCCCTCCTCTCCTTTGTTGACACCATCAACAACTACCGCAACTCCAACCTTGTCTCCTCTGCTCTTTTCATTGACCTCTCTAAAGCTTTTGATATGGTGAACCACTCTTCCCTTATCTACATCCTTGAATCCCTTTCATTTGATAACCTGGCTATAAAATGGTTTACTTCCTATCTTAGCAACAGACAACAAGCCGTTCTTTGGGACAATCATATCTCTTCCTTATTGCCTGTTTCTATTGGAGTCCCACAAGGCTCCATTCTTGGCCCACTTCTCTTCTCCCTTTACATTGACGATCTTAACACTGTAATCCCACAAGCTACCTGCATCCAATATGCTGACGACTCCACTATTATTTGTTCAGCATCTACCTCCTCAGAACTTCTCTCTCTAACTCAGACTACTTTCAACACTGTAGAAACTTGGTTTTCTAGACGGTACCTACTCCTCAATGCTAAAAAAACTAAACTTCTCCTTTTTACTCCTACCACTAGAGCTTCCCCATTAAACTTCAACATCTTATCCAATGACACCACTATCATCTCTCCTGAAACAACAACTAAACTGCTAGGAATAACCATTGATAACAATCTCACATTTGATCAACACATCAATAACATTATCAAAACAGTTAACAAAAAAATAGGCTTGTTATACCGTATTAAACCATTTCTTACACCTTCTACCAGAGCTACTATCGCCCACTCCCATCTGATATCTACTTTCTTTACGCCTCACCTATTTTCACTAACCTTAAAAAGGCTAACCTAAATAAACTAGCAACCTGTTATAATAGCATTGCTCGCTTTGCCACCAATAACCCTTTCAGAACACATCACTGTCATAACCTAAAACTCCTAGGCTGGCCAGAGCTACAAAACTGTCTTATAATCTCACAACTTACTATCGCCCACAAGATACTCTACCAACCAGAGAACACCCCAATACTTTCCCAACTTCTAATCCCTTATAACAATCTTGCCTCCCTTCGATCTTCTTCTAAACTCATGACCAAATCTGTAAAATCACATAACTTAGCTGGTGTCTCTCTGTTCACTAATACTGTAGGTAGGACTTGGAATACACTACCAACTGATATCACTCTAATCTCCTCCTTACCACTCTTCAAACAAAGAATCAAACTGTACTTCCAAAACCACTGGCTGTGTTCCTGCAGGACTCCTGACTAACCTTCTACACTTTCCCCACTCTATTATAACTATATACTTTGCTAACTAGCTACTAGCTGTGTTCCTGCAGGACTCCTGACTAACCTTCTACACTCTCCCACTCTACTATAACTATATACTATGCTTACTAGCTATATACACTATTTCCTTTCTTGCCCCATTGCTCTACTTTTTTGCTCTGCCTCTCTCCTCCTTTTCTCTCCCCTGTGCTCTTTTCCATCTTCCTACCTCATCTCCTTACTAGACTACTATTTCTCACTCTTTCTCTCTCTTGTATTACTACATTAATCCCTTTAAATCTCCTGCTTTACCTCTTTCTCTTTGACTGATTATTGAAAACTAATTGCTAATCTATAGATGATTTAATGTTATGCTACTATTGACCTAGTACAAAAACTGTAAGTGCCTTAGGTATTTGTTCCTATTACCTAATGTATATTCATATTTACTTAAAATGCTTTTTATATGTCTCTTAATGTTGATCAATGTGTGGAGCTTTTCTCCCCGGGCCTCTACTGAAAATGGACATATATCCAGCTAGACTAGCCCGGTTAACAAATGTAAAATAAATAAAAATAAAATAGATGCTACTTGCACTAAAAAGTGTACTACACATCATGGCTTGCAGCAATTCTGCTGCTCTCTTTTTCAGTCAGCCTTCACTGCCCAGTAGTGTGCGCGGTCATTCAGAACAGAAAATAATGCATTCCATCAACAAGAAATTAGACTGCCAAAATGTAACATTCTTTCATACATAAAAGAAAAAAAGGGTGGTTTGTTTTTCTGATAGGCTTTTACATGTGAAAAAAAACTAATATGACTCTACAACCAGAACTAGTACTTCTTCATTAATGAATTCTTGTAAAATACATTTTTTTCCCAACAAACATCTTTATTAAATTTTCACACATGACATAGGCAATCCTACATTTATACAAATGAAAAACAAACATGACACGACTTTAGTTGCAAATGGTATTAAAAAAAAAAAAAAAAAAAAAAAATTCTCTTTTCCCACCTTTGCTGAACTAGATTAGTCCTGATTTCAGGTTTTGCTGAATTCCGGACTGTGGTATAGTTTGCTGTGTTGCCCATATCCTTACTTGGATAGGAGGAAGCTTCTCTGTTCACCAGTGAGAGTGGGGAGCTTTGAGCAGCCTATCTGTCCCTGGAGGAGTGGTCTCAGCCCTGAAACTAGTAGCTTATTGGCTGTTTTGGGTCAATTCCTATCTCTTTCAGTTTCCCTGCTTTAAAACCCACATTTGCATGGTTTTGCGCCAGTATACAACTCTGCACAGCTCCTCGTGGTGTCCTGCAAAGTGATACAGGCAACAGAAAGACCCAAGAGAGACTTTCCAAATGTAAGTATTTTTTTCTCTGTTTTTTTGCTCCGACTGCCTTTTCCCACCTAAAAAGTGAATTTCTAACTGATCTGTGCTTTAAAACGTTTAAATTGCATTTGCCTTCTGCTTTTTACAGTTTTTGCACTTGTTTTATATCAATCTAAGTCATTTTTGAATTGTATAACTGTTGTAGGCTACACACTAAAGTGCGCTAGCCTGTTTATAGCATTTACAGTGTTTTCTGTGTGTTTTTCTGCTGTTTCCTGAAAAAAAAAAATTCTTTTTTCCCACCTTTGCTGAAATAGATTAGTCCAGATTTCAGGTTTTGTTGAATTCCGAACTGTGGTATAGTTTCCTGTGTTGTCCATATCCTTACTTGGATAGGAGGAAGCTTCTCTGTTCACCAGTGAGAGGGGGGAGCTTTGAGCAGCCTATCTGTCCCTGGAGGAGTGGTCTCGGCCCTGAAACTAGTAGCTTATTGGCCGTTTTGGGTCAATTCCTATCTCTCTCAGTTTCCCTGCTTTAAAACCCGCATTTGCGCAGTTTTGCACGATTTTGTGAATAGAGCAGCATCGGACAGCGCAGCTTAAACGGGTTTAAACTACTCCCGGCTCCACAAAGTCTGCTCTTCACTTTTTCCCTTAGAACTGTTCTAAATCTCAAAGTAAGCACTCTATTTTCATTCTAATGCCCTGCAGTTGCTCGTATAAGTAATCTTATAAGTAAGCACTAATAAACTAAAGCACTACACCCTCTTATACTCCCTTAAAGTACTTGGCTCCTTATTGGTCCTTTTTGATCAGTCAAAAAGTAGTTCCTTATACTATTCTGGCATGTCCAAAAGTCAGTTTCGGGTTTAGTCTCCAGTCCAGCTGGTGAATCAGGGAATCTTGAGGCAATTTTACAACTGCCTTATGTATACAGACCACCCTCTCCTCCTCCCAACAAGCTCAAATATATGTGAGCTCTCTCAACCCAGCAGGGGCGGCCCGTGCTATTGGACTGCCAGACTGCAGCCCCCTCAACTATGAAATAAAGACATAAAAAGAAAAAATAAAGAAATAAAAATAAAAAAAATTTTTTTTTAAATCGCGGACTTTCGCGCATGCGCACTAGTCTGGACTGCTGCTAAGACAGTCTGGAGCATGCGCAGATTGTCTCAGCAGCAGTCCTGACTGGGAAACATGAAGAACGGAGTTCCCAGAAGTCTATGCAGTTTTAAACTGCATAGACTGTCCTGGAACTCGCTGGGAAAACACATTGGGGTCGGGCTGCAACGTCAGCAGTCAGGAGTTCGTCGGGGGAAGGATCTCGGGTTTGTGGGTTTTCAGCTGCAGTCTTGTCGGGGAAGATGCGTTTCATAGGATTTATGGTGGTTTTGCGGACAGGGATTTGGATTCACTGGATCTATGGTGGTTTTGCAGACAGGGATTTACTACAGGTAAGTGTGTAACAGGGATTGATGGTTTGCTACAAGGTGTGTGTGTGTGTGTGTGTGCACTGGTGGTTAGACTCATGGTGGTGTGGTAGGGAATACCTCAGGCTTGAACCCTGTACCTTGTATGCAGGTGTTAAAGACCTGAATTCCCACCCACCACCATTTGTAAAAAAATTGCAGATTTTTGCCTCATATTTGATCTGATCTGTTCCTCATAATATCTGTGGTTTGTAAATATTGCAATGCTTGATATTGGATGGTGTAGTAGTGGCACTGTTGCCTCACAGCTGCAGGTTCTCACGTTTGATTCTTGGCTGGGGTGCCTTCTTTGTGGGGGTCTGTATCTTCTCCCTGTGTTTGTGTGGGTTTGCTTTTGTGTTCTCCCATGTTACAAAGACATGTCGGCATTATTTCTTCCTGGGCCTCTGCTGAAAATTGTTTATTTGTTCCAAGTCAGACTGTCCTGATTAAGAAATGTTATATAAAATTGACAGGCATTTGAATTTCAGACTTCAGGTTTCTGAATGTTTAATTCCTTACATATTTGATGGTGTAGTGGCAGTATTGCTGCCTCACAGCTATAGGTTTTCTGGTTTGATTCTTGGCTGGGGTGCCTTCTGTTTGGAGTCTGCATCTTATCCCTGTGTTTGTGTGGATTTGCTCTGTTGTCCTGCCATTTTACAAAGACATGTGTCTATAGTATTTCTCCCTGGGCCTCTGCTGAAAATTGTTTTTGTTCCGTCAGAAGTAAAATTGACAGGCATTTCAATTTCAGACTTCATATTCTTCAGGAAGTAGATAGTAAAATATTTTTTTTAGTCTAGCACTAAATATATAGTAACACAAACTTTATTATAGCAATTTTTTAAGTTTATAAGATGACTATTTGAAATTTGTCCTTATTTTTGGGACTGTAATACCCTGTTATTGGCTTTGAAATTTGTTCTTATTTCTGGGACTGTAATACCCTGTTATTGGCTTTGTCCAGGTTTTTTGTGCTAAGGTTGACAGCTATGGCAAGAACTGAATTCACTGAATATGTTTGAGGGCTGTATTCCCTCATTACTGGGTTTGTCCAGGTGTTTTGTGCTAAGAGGTTGACAGCTATGGTGAGAACTGAATTCATTAAATGATAGCCATTTAACTTTCAGTCTTCCTCTCTTTCACAAAGCAGCTGATTTGGCGTAGTGGTATGTTGCTCTTGACTGTTTTGCACAGGGACCTTGGCAGTAAAATGTACAGTGGTAACACAGCATTTTTCTTTCACAAAGCAGGTGATTTGGCATAGTGGTATATTGTTCTGACTCTTTTGCACAGGGACCTTGGCAGTAAAATGTATGGTGGTAACACAGCATTTCATTCTAGCAGCTTTCCAAGATTATACAAGCAATGTTTAATGTGTCCCTGGTTTTTGCCCTTTTGACCCACCCCAATAAATTTGGCTTTTTCCAGATTTCTTGTGCTGCAAAGTTGAGATGCAGTTGAGTATTGAGTAGATTTTACACGGAGCTGAGAGCTGCAGGGGAAGAGAAGTTTAGTGCTGATTATGCTAAGTCAGCTCACATTGCTAATAACACAACAGGTTGTGTACTTGCTTTTGATGCAGAAGGTTGTTGGTTCTACTCCCATAAGGGGTGAATGCTGCCGTACTGAAAGTTAAGATATTAACTATGAGCCTGTTATCAGTTTGCCATCCATTTCCTATTGCAATATTACTAGCTTATTTTTAATGTAATTTAGGCAACTTATTCCTCAGGGGCATCAGACACTTTATTTTTCGATGAAGCCATGAAATATAAAGGTGATTAGCAGGAACCTCTTCATTACAGATTTATTTAACGTGGAATTATTTATATGACTTTTTTTACTACTTCAGAGATTGTGCATATTTACTGATAACGGTGGACTGTAGAATTGTGCATATTTACTGATAATAGTGGTCTGTAGAAGTTTGAGTAGACTTTTATGATGGAAATGTTCTGAATTGGGCAGTTTTGTCATTGGTGCATGCATTTTGTTTCATTGTTTACTGGAAAAATGTTCAAAGCAATAGGAAGGTGTATCAAAGAGCACATGTATGTTTCATATGCAAGGGGCCTATGATTTGAAAACAGCCCAAAATTAATCTTTATCTGCCACGGGTGTATTTTCTTTGAATGTGGGTTTCAATGTTGTTACAATGAATGTGAGTTTCAATGGCAGAGAAGTTTTAATGCCAAGTTTGTTTAGCAGATGTCTTAGTGTTTGTGCTGTAAAATGCAAAATAAAACTTTCAAATGAAGTTCGAATCATCATAGAAGTAAATCAGTATGCACATTAGTGTTTATGGTAAATGGAGTGAACCAGCCAAGTAATGGATCATTGGAATGGCTGCAGGGGGAGGCTCCATTCGACCATGGTTTTGTGAGGGGGAAGGGCGGCAAACTTAGGCAGCCCCAGCTGAACCATACCTCCCAACTGTCCAGATTTTCAAAGAATGAATAGATTTTTTGCTTCTTATTTTTGGTTTGTTCCTCATAAAATTTGTGGTTTTCTGGCAAATCATTTAGGAATTGAGTCACTAATGACATACTGAGTTTCAGACTTCATAACCTTCCGAAAAATGCATGCTAAAGTAAGACCTGTTCTATCAACTGTCTCAGTTTATACAAGAGCAATTTTTAGTACTGTTTATATGTTCCCCCAATATATTTGGCCTTGTCCAGATTTATTGCATTAACAGGTTGAGAGGTACATGCAAATAATATTGCTTTATAGAATTAGGCATAGCCAAACCTCTCAACTGTCCCTGATTTTGGCTCAAAATGTTGCTCTTCCCCTAATGATCCCTCCGCAAAATAGCAATTTTGGAAGAAAACATGGAGGGTTTATAATTAAGAAATAACTGTAATAATCCGTTAGATTACTTTTATTTCAGAAATGCATGTAGATTATTTTATTTTGTCAGCCGCTCAAGTTAGTTAGTTAGTGTTTCTTTGACAGGTTCCCAGCTGTACTGTGTTGCTATTTTATATTTTTATATCACATTTTTGGTCCATTTTTCATAAAATTGTGTTTTTTTGGCAAATTAGTGACAAATCATTAAAGACTGAAGTTAGAAAATAATGATAGACATTTGAGTTTCAGATTTCATACCATTCAGAAAATTCATACTAATGCAAGACCTCTATTATCTTTCTAAGTTTATAAGAGCAATATTTTAAAAATTGTCCTTACTTTTGGGCCTTTGTCCCATTTCTTTGTATGACTTTGTCCAGATTTCTTGCTCTGAGGTTGAGAGGTATGACAAACGTGTCAGGGCCATCACAAGTCAGCCAGAAACATTTCAAACTGTGACATGCTTGTTGCACCCCATGTAGTGACTCTGGATGTGTCGAAGCAAGGCAAGGAGTAGTTATGCAGTGTAAATGTGCAGAGAATCCCCCCCATCCAAGGTAGACACAAGTACTAGAGTGGCTTTTCATCTGTCCTTGATTTTTACAGAATAGTCTGGTTTCTGTCATATTTTTTGTACTGTTGATTTATGCTTATTACTCAAAGTGCCTGTTGCTCTGTGTTTAAGTAGCAATACTTTAATGACCATCAGGTAAGCTTGGCTGAGATTGCAAGATGCAAGTAAGCTTTAATAAGCATACTGCTAAAGAATTGCCAGCAGTGAAAGCCTTTCTGTTGCCATGTAGAGAATATTTAATTAGATAATGTATAAGCCTTGGGTATTGAAATGCATATGCCAGTATTTGTAATAAAGAACAGGATTACATTATTTTAAGAGTCTCATTACACTTGGAGACTTCCAGTCATCTCTGCAGGCTTTACCCGTAAACAGAATGCCAATCGTGTAGTCCATAACCTGTACAGTAACCCTTTTAAGCAATGTATATTGAGCTTATTTCTTGTTTGCTTTTCATTTTTTTACTTTGATCATGTTTTCCCCATGAAACAAGTAGATGTCAGGCAGCAGGTCTTTTTTTGGACAAGGAACATTTTTACAAGTGGGGGCATCAGAGATTTCTACTTTCAGCATGTTACTTGGTACTTTAATAAAGCTGAATATAAATTATAATTAGAAGTGCAGTGCAAGAAGTGGTTTGAGTGGAGTGCTGCTTGTTTTTCTTGTACTTGATTTTGACTGGCATTCCATTAATGTATTTAAAAAAAAAGTAATTTATTTTTTCATGTCTCAACCTTTTTTGTTTCATAGGTTCATAGGTTTATACTAGGCTATCTGCCCTAATGCATTTATAAGCCTAGCCCAAAGTTTTGTGGCTTACGCCACCCCTTATGTTAAAAAATACTGTGCCCATTAGTTTGTTGTGCCTCTGTCCAGCAGTGACACAGAGATGATTCCCGGGGGAAACCTACGATCTCCCATCCACCGGTCAAGATTTCTCTTGAACAGAGCCAGCGAGGTGCTCTGCCTCACATGGACCGGGATTTTATTCCACAGCATAGGGAGTCTCTGGGTGACAAATCTATCCCTCCAGCATGTCCTATTTATATCCGTGCTAAGGTTTAAGTCACTTGCTCTAGTGGATCTGGTAGATTTGGATTTTTTGAGGTGGAGCATGTCCATTAATTTCGGGTTGGACATGGCCTTGTATGTCAGGCACAGGTCACCTCTGAGCAGGCGGTATGCGACTGAATAGAGCTGGAGTTTCTTCAGTCTGGCAGCATATGACAGATTTTGGAGTCCCTTTATCCTTTTGGTGAGGAACTTTTGGGGTCTCTCCAATTGCTGCAGGTGTCGGGTGAGATACATCCTGAATGGGGCACTGTACTTGATCATTGGTCTGATAAGTGAAGAGTACAGAGGAACAATGACCTCACTTGATCTGGATGTGAATCCCTTCATGATCAGGTGGGCAATGTAGAAGGTCTTTCTAACCACTTTAGCAATGTGAGTGTCAAAAGAAAGGCCACTGTCAACCTGGGTGCCCAGGTCCCTGATAACCTCTTCTGTGCTTAATGGATTGCCACCTATATGGTAGCTTGGGGTTACCTTGTTTTTCCCGAAGGGTATGACTATACATTTTTTGGCATTTAACTTCAGGCCATGGCTCTGGCACCAGCTATCAGTTTCCGTGAGACCCCTCTGAAGGATATATGTGTCCGATGTACTTTCCACTATGGCACCCAGTTTGCAGTCATCTGCAAACTTTGTCAGCCATAGTCCTCCTATGTTTGCCTGTACTTCTGAGAAGTAGATGCCGAACAACAGGGGGCCAAGGACTGAGCCCTGTGGGACACCACTTGTGACAGGCTTGGAGTTTGACATGGCGCCAGCAACTCTAACCCTGTGGGTTCTGTCCTTTAGCCAGTTTGCAACCCATCTTGTGACATATGGGTTTACATTTAAGCTGGTAAGTTTCTCTATAATACCTGAGTGGGGTATTGTGTGAAAGCATTTGCAAGGTCAAGGTAGGCTGTATGGACTGCCTTTCCCTCATCAATGGCCTTGGTGACTGTTTCGAAGAAGTCGACCAAGTTCAAAAGGCATGATCTGCCCTTGACAAAGCCAAACTGGGTCGGGTCCAATGTCTGCAAGTCCCCTATGTCTTTGTTTATGAGTTCCATTATGTTCCTCTCCATAGCTTTGCAGACCAGGCTTGTTAAGCTTATGGGGCGGTAATTACCAGGGTCCGTAGAGGCACCGCCTTTGTGGAGTGGGACCACAGTTGCCGTACGCCACTCCTTGGGCACGTATCCTGTGGTGAGGCTAAGATTAAACAGCTGCCTTATATGCGGGTTTAGTTCCTCGTTGAGTTAGTGTAGCACACAGCCAGGGACACCATCCAGTCCCATTGATGCTGTGTTTTTAGCTTTAGAGAGAGCAGCTTTTACCTGCGCATTTGAGTTGTCTGGGAGGCTACACTCCGCTGGGATAGTTATCTCTCCTTTTGGGGGGGGAGAGGGGGGTGAAGTTTGCACCGAACCTGTCTGCCAGTATGTTGGCAATGTCTGTGGGTTCAGTGATTTTTGTATCATTTTGGACTAATTCTGAGCATATCTGGGAGTTTCCACCCAGGTTTCTAACATAGCTGAAGAAGGCCTTATGATTGTCTTTTGAATCTATGGCAATTTTTCTCTCAAAGTTGGCCTTGGATGATTTTATGAATGCTCGTATTTTTTTACTAATAATGATCAAGGGTGTCTTCTCTTTTATGGATTTTGCTCTATCATGTAACAGCTTTCTCCTCTTATTGTAAAGTTTGTTTATGGCTGGGGTCCACCAGGCTGGACGTTTGCCCTTGGTGGAAAGAGTCTTGGTTTTATTAGGGATTGCCTGATCCATGCAGTCCTGGAGGTGTTCGTAGAAGGCATTTGTAAGGGCTTCCGCAGCTTGGGTTGTGGTTTCCACTGGCTCAGGGGCCTTGAAGGATACCACACCAGTCTTGAGTAGTGTGAAGTTTGCTTTAGAGAAGTTCTTCACTGTGGTCTTTTTTGTTTGGGGTGGGGGCGGGATGTGGATTTTCAGTGAGATTAGTTTGTGATCTGATCTCACCAATGAGGGATATACTTCCGGTGTGGAGCATTTTGTCCCCATGTTTCTGATGATGACATCTAGTATATTTTCTCCTCTTGTGGGAACGGTGACTAGTTGTTCCATGGCATTTGAATGTATGAACTCCAGGAACCTTTGGGCTAGAAAGTTGGGGCTTGAGTAATGTTCCCAGTCTATATTCGGGTAGTTGAAGTCACCCAATATAATGGTGTTTGGAGATACATTTATACCCTCCAGTGTCTTCAGGAAGGCTGTGTGGGGTTCCTGAGTTTGAGAGGGTGGCCTGTAGCATGCTACAAATTGTAGAGCAGTTTTGCCTATGGTTAATTGCACCTGGATGGTTTCCGATGCTTTGTGCGTTGCCACCAACCTGGAGGTGTGGGTATCCTTGATGAATATGGATACACCCCTCCTTTTGTGGTGTGGTCTGGGTTTTGGGGCCGGAACGCATGATATGAGGTAAAACCTGATAGTGCCGAAGTGCTCTCAGGAGCCTTGAACCAGGTTTCAGTCACAGCACAGACATTGATGTTCTCCATACTGAGAAGGGCCTCGAGTGCGTGCATTTTGAGATTTAGACTTCTGGCATTGAGCAGCATTACCCTTAGTTTCTTCCCATTTTTGTTTTCTAGGGTGGTAGGTTTAGAATTTGAGCCTTGCCTAAAAAAGGCACTATGGGGGTGGCAAGAGCCTTAGCCAATATCCGGAATCCCAGGGTGACAGGTGCAAGCCGTCCCTTGAAGCAGCGTGGCTTGTCAAGCATGTCATCCCAGGCAGACAGACACTGGATCCCCTTTGAATGACACCAGAAATTAAGCCAATTGTTAAAGCTGATCATCTTGTCTCTATGTTGTGGCATCATTCTTGGTGAAGGAAGGATACTGCTTAGGATCAGGGTCATACCTGCCTGGGCTACATAATCAGAGAGCTCCTCTATGTCTCTTTTCATGTAGTCCAGGGAGGTACGTCTCAGGTCGTTCACACCAGCATGGACAATGACTGTGTCATATTTGTACTTGCTGTGGAGTGACCAGAGTGCTTGTGTTATGTGGCGGATTCTAGCGCCCGATAGGCAGCTTACTGTGACCCTCTCCTTGTTCAGCCTGGTGAGTGGGACGTCAGTGTGTCTGACTATGGAGTCACCTATGACAAGTATGTTTGGTGTTGTATTTGGCCTTAAGGGCTGTGACTGCTTTGCACACTGATTTTGTGGTTTATGTGTTGCCTGTGGTGTGTCATGAGGTGGCAGTTGCTTGGGTGTCTGCTTTGGAGGCCTCTGCTGTTTAGGTAAATTTTTACTCAGAGCCTCTGAGTATGACTTTGTGTGTTTATGTGTTTGATTCATTGTTGTGATAGCTTTATGTGAGACTGGTTTTGTGGTGTGTGTAGTTGCCTTCTCCTCCTGTCTGGTCTTCCCAGTCCTGAGTTGAAAGAGCTCAGCCTCCAGTTTGGCTAAATAGCTGCATCTCTCGCAAGTATTTGTGTTATGTGGGAGGAGGAGAGGGTTGTCAGTGTACATGAGGCAATTGTAACATTGCCTCAATATTCCCAAATTCATCAACTGGACAGGAGAGGACGCCAGCATCTGGCCCTTCGACATGCTAGAGAAATTTAGAAGTTAGGGGTGTAACTGAATAAGAGAGGACTTAGTAAGGAAGTGGGTACTCCTGGGGGGGGGGGGTTGCTAGTGAGGGACTTTGTATAATACAGAAGTGCTAAACCTCCTGAAAAGAAGATGCTTTTAAGACAAGTGCTGAGCTTTTTTTTTTTTTTTTTTTTGAGAAAAAAAAAAAATTTTAGGAACAAGTGCTGCGCTTTTTAGTTAAGGGATAGACTGTTTAGATTACTAGTAGAGCAGTTCTAAGGGAAAAAATGAAGAACAGACTTTATGGAGCCAGAAAAAGTTTAACCTTGTTAAACCGGCGCTGCCCGATGCTGCTCTAGTGGCAACTCCGCGCTAAAGCACTCTAAAGCGTGCTTGATAGCAGGGGCTGGAAAGAGTCAGGAATTGACCCAAAACGGCCAATAAAACTACAGTTTCAAGTCAGTAACCACTCCCACGGGGGGCAGGGAAGCAGCTCAATGTTTTTCACTGCCACTGATCAACAGAGAGACTTTCCTTTAGCCCAAGCAAAAATGGCCTCACAGAAACTTACAAAACAGTTCAAGAACAGCAAGCCTGTAACTTGAACTTTTTTAAATCTCAGAAAAGTGGGAAAAAAGCAAGATTTTTTTTGTTTTTGTTTTTCAGAGATAGCAGAGGTTCACAAGTAATATCAAGTTATAACAGTGCAGTAAATGACCCCACACAAGAGTACTAGGCCAAAGACAGAAAATATGCAAGTTTTGAGAAAAAAACGATTTTAAAATTAAGTGCAAACAGGAAATTCAGTAAACAGCTTTTGGTTGTGCTCTAAATACAGCTACTAATGCAGAAAATGCTCAAACTAGGCAGCTATGCAGAAAAACTTATCAAATAAACACAGGAAAAATACTTAAAATCTCAAAAGTGGCTCCTTTCTTCTCTCAGCGTTTTCTCCTCTTGGTGGGTGCTTCACCAACAGCCAACAAGCCTGAAAAGACGCCAAAACCACGAGGCAACTAGGTTTTAAGTGAGGAAGATGAAGGAGTTTTGGAAATTACCCCTTTTGGCCAATAAAACTACAGTTTCAAGTCAGTAACCACTCCCACTTCCATCTAGATATTAAGCTGTCATGCAGCCAATGCAATGAAATATTTTTATTCTTCTGCACTTTATTTTGTCTTGATTGGACTCTCATAATGACGGCATGGCACCCAGGGCAGTATATTTAGTTTTTGTGGTTTTCAGCATAGCTCCTCCCCTTTCTAGTTGGCCACACTCCTTCCCATTGACCCCACCCATTCAGCGGTTTTCTGCAGCCCCCCCCTTTGATTTGAAGTCACCAGCCGCCACTGCAACCCAGTACTGGCGCAGTCAGTCAGGTGGAGAAGGTAACCACACACACCACAAATCCAGTCTCACATAGACCTATCGCAACAGCAAACCAAACACATAAACACACAAAAACATACTCGGAGGCTCTAAAAAAAAAAATCTTCCCAAGCAGCAGAGACCTCCAAAGCAGACATCCAAGCAACCGCTACCCCACAACAATACCCATGTATCACATAGTTCACAAAGTCAGTGTGCCACACAGTCACAGCCCTTAAGGCTAAACAACACACCTAATACACTTGTAATAGGTGACTCTATTGTCAGACACACTGACGTCCCACTCACCAGACTGAACAAGGAGAAGGTCACTGTAAGCTGCCTGTCGGGTGCCAGGATCCGCCACATAACACAAGCACTCAGGTCACTCCAAAGCAAGTACAAATATGAGTCCGTCATTGTCCATGCTGGTGTGAATGACCTGAGACGTACCTCCCTGGACTACATGAAAAGAGACATAGAGGAGGTCTCTGATCATGTAGCCCAGGCCGGTATGACCCTGACCTTGAGTAGCATCTTACCCTCACCAAGAATGATGCCACAGTATAAAGACAAAATGATCAATTTTAACAAATGGCTAAAGTATTGGTGTCATTCAAAGGGGATCCAGTGTCTGTCAGCCTGGGATGACATGCTCGACAAGCCACGTTGCTTCGATAGGGATGGCTTGCACCTGTCACCCCTGGGCTTTCAAATATTGGCCAAAGTTCTTGCCACCCCCATAGTGCCTTTTTTAGGAAAGGCTCAAAAGATAAACCCACCTCCATAGACAACACAAGGAAAAAGAAACTAAGGGTAATGCTGCTCAACACCAGAAGTCTAAACCTCAAGATGCACGCACTCGAGGCTCTCCTCAGTATGGAGAATATCGATATCTGTGCAGTAACAGAAACCTGGTTCAAGGCTCCCGGGAGCACCCCAGCACTACCAGGTTATACCTCATACCATGCTTTTCGGCCCCAAAACTCAGACCGAACCACAAAAGGAGGGGGAGTATCCATATTCATCAAAGATACCCACACCTCCAGGTTAGTGGCACTGCACGAAGCATCAGAGACCATCCATGTGCAACTAACAGTGGGCAAAACTGCCTTTCAGTTTGTAGCCTGCTACAGACCACCCTCCCAAACTCAGGAACCCCACTCAGCTTTCCTGAAAACACTAGAGAATATGAAGGTCTCCCCAAACACCATCATATTGGGTGACTTCAACTACCCAAACAAACTGGGAGCACTACTCAAGCCCCAACACCCTCACCCAACGCTTCCTAGAATTTATACACTCAAATGCTATGGAACAACTGGTCACCACTCCCACAAGAGGGGAAAACATATTGGACCTGATAATCACCAACATGGAGACTCTATGTTCCATACCAGAGATATACCCCTCATTGGTAAGATCTGACCATAAATTAATCTCACTGGACATCCATATCCCATCCCCACCCCCAGCCAAGGAAACCACGGTGAAGAACTTCTCAAAAGCAAACTTCACACTTCTCAAAACCGAGGTGAAATCCTTCAAAGTCCCCGGGTCAGTGGAAAATACGGCCCAAACCGCAGAATACTTTACAAACGCATTCTATGGACACCTACAGGAATGCATGGATCGTGCTATCCCAGATAAAACCAAGACTCACTCCTCCAAAGGCAGGAGACCTGTCTGGTGGACCCCAGCCATAAATAAGCTATACAACAGAAGGAGGAAGCTACTACATGATAGAGCAAAATCCCAAAAAGGGAAGGCATCTCTGATCAGTACTAGAAAGAAACTACGATCCCTCATACAATTATCTAAGGCCAGCTTCAAAAGAAAAATTGCACAAGATGCTAAAGATAATCACAAGGCCTTCTTTAGTTATGTCAGGAACCTGGGTGGCAACTCCCAGATATCCTCTGAGTTAGTGCAAAATGACAAAAAATACATTGAACCCACAGACATTGCCAACATTCTGGCAGACAGGTTCAGTGCAAACTCTCTCCCCCTTCCCCCCCAAAAGAGCAAATGTCTATCCCAACAGAGTGTAACCTCCCTGACATCAAAGATGCACAGGTGAGAGCTGCCCTCTCCAAAGCAAAAAATACAGCATCAATGGGACCAGACGGTGTCCCGGGATGCGTCTTAAATGAGCTCCAAGAAGAACTGAACCCTCACATAAAGTCACTGTTCAATCTCAGCCTTACTACAGGATATGTACCCAAGGAAGGGTGTACCGCAACAGTGGTCCCACTCCACAAAGGTGGTGCCACAACGGACCCCGGAAACTATCGCCCTATAAGCCTGACTAGCTTGGTCTGCAAAGCTGTGGAGTGTATCATCATGGAACTCATAAACAAAGACATTGGGACCCTCCAAACACTGGATCCTACCCAATTCGGCTTTGTTAAGGGCAGATCTTGCCTCTTGAACCTGGTCGACTTCTTTGAAACAGTCACCAAGACCATAGATGAAGGGAAGGT
The DNA here is from genome assembly GCF_019279795.1 of Protopterus annectens. Lineage (NCBI taxonomy): Eukaryota > Metazoa > Chordata > Ceratodontiformes > Protopteridae > Protopterus > Protopterus annectens. Next base: position 1,819,357,403 of record NC_056737.1, on the reverse strand, counting down.
AGTCCACACAGCCTACCTGGACCTCGCAAAAGCCTTCGACACAATACCCCACTCGGGCATCATAAATAAGCTCACCAGCTTAAATATCAACCTCTATGTCACAAGATGGGTTGCAAACTGGCTCAGGGATAGAACCCACATGGTCAGAATTGCAGGTGCCATGTCAGACTCTAAACCAGTTACAAGTGGTGTCCCACAAGGCTCAGTCCTGGGACCTCTCTTGTTCAGTATACATTTCTCTGAGGTACAGGCTAACACGGGAGGACTATGGCTGACCAAGTTCGCAGATGACTGCAAACTGGGTGCTATAATCGACTCGCCGACTGACACAAGCATCCTCCAAAAGGGTCTCACAGAGACGGATAACTGGTGCCAGAGCCATGGCCTAAAGCTAAATGCCAAAAAGTGCATAGTCATCCCCTTTTGGAAAAACAAAGTGCCCACAAATTACCACACAGGTGGTAATCCATTAAGTATGGAAGAAGTAATTAGAGATTTGGGGACCCAAGTAGATAGCAATCTCTCTTTTGACCATCACGTTGCCAAAGTGGTTAGAAAGACCTTCTATATGGCCCACCTTATCACAAAAGGGTTCACATCTAGATCAAGAGAGGTCATTGTGCCCCTCTACTCATCACTCATCAGGCCCATAATTGAATACAATGCCCCATTTGGGATGTACCTTACCCGACACCTGCAGCAACTGGAAAGACCCCAAAAGTACCTCACCAAGAGGATCAAGGGACTCAAACAGATGCCCTACGCAGTTAGGCTAAAGAAACTCCAGCTCTACTCAGTTGCTTACTGCCTACTCAGAGGCGATCTGTGCCTGATGTATAAAGCCACGTCCAAACCAGAATTAATGGACATGCTCCACCTCAGGAAATCCAAATCCCTTAGAGCTACATGCTCCAGGGACTTAAACTTCAGCACAGAAATAAATAGGACATGCTGGAGGGACAGATTCATATCCCTTCATATCCTAGAGGCTCCCCTCACTCTGGAACAAAATCCCAATCCATGTTAGGCAGAGCCCCTCAATGACCCTCTTCAAGAGAAATCTTGACGAGTGGATGGGAGATCGTAGGTTTACCCCTGGGATTTCTTCTGTGTCCCTACTAGACAGAGGCACAGTAAACTAACCTTAAATGGGCTATCTTCTGTGACGTACTATACAGAGGCACAGTCAACTAATTTAAAAGGGTGGCGAAAGCCAAACACACTCTGGCTAGGCTTATAAATGCCCTAGGGCAGATAGCCTAGTATCAACCTATGAATCATATATACCATTGAAACAACTGTAGTTGCAAACATTATACATCACTTATCTATCTAGTCATTGTCAGTTAAGCACTATATGGCTCATTGAAATTCTGCCTCTTAAACCTCGTTCCTGCTCTGCATATAATGTTCCCACAATTCCTATCTGTTCCTATATAGCAAATCAAGTTCCTATATAGCAAATCAAGTTGTCTTACATCTGTTGCTATATTAACTACTTCTAGTAAAGTTGGTTTAGACTTTGATTTCCATTTTCTATATATTTTTTTTTTGGCAGCCACCATAATTAGACTCCGCAAGGCTTTACTATGTCTAGGCAATTCAGATTCTGTATAACTAAAAAAAAATAATCTCCCAAGTCGATCCAAACTGCTCATTCAGCATCTCTGACAGAGCGGTCTGCAGGAGATTCCTAAAGTCTGCCAGTTCATTATACTCCCAAAAAATAAGTTCCCAGCCACCTCTTTACTGCCCACCTCTAACACTTGCTATCCACCTGAGGAAACAATCTTTGGAGTCTACTTGGGTTATAAAAATACCTATGTAAACACTTCAAGGCAAAGATCCTAAACCTTCCAGACTTTGTTGCATATTTGGAAGATATGTGAATTCCTTATCCAGTCTCTCTTCCCAATCCTTTCTAAGCTCCTCTGATTGATTCTTATAAATGTCATGCTGTATTTTATATGCATTACTAATGATTCTTTTATTGGCAGCTTCTGTTTTAGATTCTATTAAAAACTCTACCAGTCTTTCATTCAAGAGCTCCCTATTTCTCTTTGCCTATACTCTGATATTCCTTAATAGGAAAGGCAATCTCTAACCTGCAGTCCAAATAAATTATTGGCCTCTTCCCGTTCTATTACCTTTCCCTTTCTAGTTATTTGCTCCCAATACCCTGGTTCCTTTGCCAGTTTTCTCCAATAAATTCCAGTCCCCTCTTGCCTATTATCTGTATCACTAACTACAGTCACCCCTGTCAGCAAAATCTATTTCCTCTGTTCTCATGCTGGTTTGGTTCTTAGAATACTCCCTGCTACTTTATGAATATAATACTCTGTATGATTTTTGTTCTCCTTAAGAATCTGCATTGAAAATGCCAATCTCTCCTTATTTCTTGAGCTTCTTCTCTGTATCAGCATCATTCCCTTCCACTTTGAATTATAGTTTTCTGCTTGTGCTATGTACAAGAGCCTTAACTGTGTTGCTGTAAAATATCCCCTCAAATTGGGTAATCCTAGTCCGTTCTTGTGCTATTGGAAGAATCATCTTATCCCATTCAACCCTTGCTGTCTTCCCTTTTCAGATAAAATCATTCAACTCTTTTTTTAATTGCTATCCACAGCTTCTCCTCTGGTTGATAAAGATATGCCTGACCTGTATATAAGATTAAAGGGACTAAAAACATTTTAATGGCTTGTATCTTAGTATCCATATCCATATAACAAAGCTTCCAGTTTCTCAATTTTTGTATTATCGTCTGTTTAGTCTCTTCCCACATATCCTTAGCTGCCACAACAGAGTAATTTCTAATCCATACTCCTAAACACTTCATTTTATCATGTCTCCATAAATATGGATATTGTTGGACCAATTCGTGTGTGGGTACATAATTTACCACTACTGCCTTTGTTTTAGCTTCATTAATTTTGTATCTCGAGAAGATTTGAAACTGTCTTAAAATGTTCCACAACACCGTAATGTCCCTTTCTGGTTTTGTCATGTATAAAATATCATCTGAAAAAGAGCCAGCTTTTCCTGACTACCATACCAATTAAATCCTTGAATTTCTGAATCTATCATTTTCTTTGCCAATGGTTCTAAATATAATGTAAACAAAAGGGAAAGTGGACAACCCTGCCTGGTTCCTCCACTCAAGCAGAAATTATCGGAGAGGACCCCACCCACCTTAATTTGCACCTCAGATCCCTCATATATTATTCTAATCAACCTTATAATTGTATCAGGGAAAGCAAATGCTTCTATTGCCCTCCTCATGAAGTCCCAGTCTACTCTGTCAAATGCTTTCTCTGCATCAAGACCCACCAATAAAAGTGGTATTTTCGTATATTCTGCCTCCCTCTGGATCATCAATGTTCTGTTAATATTGTCAAATGTTGGTCTCCCCTCCAGAAAACCACACTAATCCATATCTATCAATTTTGGTATCACTTTTGCCATTCTTTTAGCCATTACAGACAAACACTTTATAATTATGGTTTAGTATTGAAATGGGTCTGTATGAAGCTGGATCTGATGGATTTTTACCCTTTTTAGGTATATTTCTCCTCCTTTTAAAATACAGTTAAGCAAAACCTTCCAGATCTTTATCATTTTTTTCCCTCCTAACTTCCACAGGAATACCATCGATTGATTATACATAGCCATTTTTATCTCATCCCTTCCTATCCGGTTAGTAATTGAGCCTCATCTACCTCTAACCTGGGCATACTTAATTCTTCCATAAACACTTCCATTTGTACCTTTTCTCATTTTCCATATTTCTCTGATTTATAAAAATTTTCAAAAAAATTCCGAAATATTTCTAATATTTCTACAGGGTCTCTTATCTTCCTTGTTATAAGACCCCTAAGCTCGGTGACAGCCCTTTCCACTTTCTGTTGCCTGAGTTGTTGTGCTAAAAATTTTTGTGCTCCAGAATTATTAAAAAAAAAAAAAAAAAATTGCCTAACAGCAATCTTTCTAAACTTGTGCATACTGTCAAAATAATCCCTTATTTTCTCTTTAGCATTTTGCAGTTGCTCCTTTTCTTGTTCTGAAAGATTCCCCCCTATTTTGCAATAATTTAACATTTGTCAATCCCTCTAAGTAATTCTTGTTAAGGTAAAGGGAGATACGGTTAAACAGTATTTCCACCCTAGTTTTAAACTCCACTTTAATTTTATCCCATCCCTAGCTATGTTTTCAAAGTAGTTCCTGAATTAATTCTAAAACCCATTTCTTGAATTCCTCTCTTTTCATCCGATAGGTGGGAAAGCACCAGTGTTTAATTTTTATTTCATTACTTTGCATTTTTAATTTAATTATTATTGGCACATGATATGAAACAGTTATTGGGTGCATTTCAAGACCTTCAATTAAGTGCTCATGTTTCTGTAGGATATAAAATCTATCTAGCCTAGGTTTTATATCTCGGTGAGAAATATGTAAATTCACTCTGAACTCCTAGAACTGAATTCACATCTTCCATGCCAAACATTTTCATAAATTTCTTCAAAAATCTACCCTCCTTTGTTATATTTTCCCCTCTAGGTCTCCAGACACATCTTCACTGTTGCAAACCAAATTCCTGTCTCTGTCTACAAGTAATATTCCTTGCTGAAAGCTGATTATTTCTCCCAGAATTTGCTTAACTTCCATTATAGCAGTTTTAGGGGGGATGTAAATGCATGCCAGTGTAATCCTCCTCCCTAGCCACTAGCCCCCTTAGTACTATGTATCTTCCATTATCTTTTTCCCCCTCTTCTATCACTACTGGAACACCTCTTGCAATTAATGTAAGTATTTCTCTTTTCCTTTGCCCCAGATATACCACTGAATAACCATTCTGAAAACCTTTCTTTATCAAATTCACATGTTCAATTATTTCCAGCTGTGTCTCCTGTAGCACAGCTATTTGCAATCCATATGTTTTAATATAATTCACATTCTTTCTTTATCTGTAAGACCATTCAGATTGAAAGACATTACAGAAAGCATCACTTTCTTATACAGCTATTATTACCACCTTTTATTTATAATTGCTTTTTTGTTAAATGTCTAGTTCCAATGTTTATGTTACATGTATATACTGTTCAGCAGGTTGGTCTTTTACACAGTTGTTTCTTGTCATAGCCACTTGTGCCTATGCCGCATCTTACATAACTTTTGTTTTTTTTTTTAAGACTTCAAACAGAACAAACAACCCCCCCTCAAAATAAAAACCCTCCTAAAACCTGTTAACTTAATAACACACAAAACTATGTACCTCTTCAAATACTGAAGTTTTTGCTTCCTAATAAGGACATAAGTTCTAAGTTGATACCTACACAGACAGGCTAAAGTTAACCAAAAAGAAAGGTTAGTCATGCAAACTCATGGTACAGCCTGTGCTACTAGTAAGTGCTACTTGATTTTGTATGTCTTTATAGCTTTCCCAGTTGAGAAAGCACTACAATAACTTCAGTAAGCACTTTCTCTAAGCCATTTCACTTTATCAAATTGTCTTCTACTGACATGCAAACCAGACACAAAACTGCTAAGGGTACATTGTTTATCAGAAAAAAGCCTTACAATATTCAGTATTCTTTTTCATTTACATGCTTTGTAATAAACGTATTACTGGATAATGCCTAGGGTTTTTAACCAGTCACAAGCATGGGAAAAACCACACTGATTTTTCGTTTGTCACACACACTTAAACAGACCCTTCCCCCCCCCCCACCTCCTCCCCCCTCCATTGTTTTCTTCATTGCAGTGCCTATACTTCGTAAAACTGAACAAAGAAAAAGAGAAAAGGGTGAAAAAGAAAAAAAAAGCACGTGTTTATATTAATATCCTCATGCATTTTAAACTGAGAAAACTTTACTTAAGGTCTAATTGGTTTTGCATTATCTTTAAAGATGGCACACCTGGGAAAGGCCCGACTGTTTTCAGAGAACATTATGTCCTAGCCAATTTCTCTTTTTCTCTCTGCCAATCTCCTTCCACCAGACTATCTTAATCAGATTGTCTCCATGAAGACATGAAGACCAGCTGCTTAGTATACTTAAATGCAACTGCTAAAAAAAAGCTTCATATTATTCAATATTCTTTTTCATTTACTTGCTCTCTCTCTCAAAACAAAGTTACTTAATCAGTCATTTCCCCATGCAAGAATGAAAAAAGCACATTAATTTGAACTTTGTCATGCCTTTTTAACCAGTCTCCTTTTTTTTTTTAAATCACTGCATTGCCTATATTTCCTCAAAACTGTACAAGAAGGGGGGAGAAAAAGAAAAACACCTGTTTACAATCCCCATTATACTTAAAAAAACAGAATGCAAAGAAAACCATGCACCTTTTCTTTACTTACAGTTAGTGTTCTCCCCTCTCTTCCCCTCCCCAAAGCATTTTTACGGACATTAATGACCCACACATCAAACAAATTTTGAAAAAGTCCAATATTTCCATATTTTCTGGTTCTGTCATATGTCACAAACATAATTACTGCATTGTAATCCCAAATTAAGCTACTGATTTTACTACTGTTCTTCTCCAGCAGCCACATCCTGTCTCTGCTTCATTTCCAACATACTCTCAATTCTTCTAGTCAGCTCTTATGATCCTTCTCTCAAAACATTGTCCGTTGAAATACTGGAAAAGGTTTCACGGGTACTCTGTGGTCTTTATTACCAGAAGAACAAGAAGAAGAATCGTCTTCTGTTTCAAGCTCAATTTTTGTTGGACAAACTTTAGTATTTCCTCCTTAGCATCATTTAATCAAAAAATGATTTTGTCCTTCCAGGGAAGCTGGATACAGCAGTTTGAATATCACACCTGTGTCTCGACATTTTCTGAATACTGGAATAAATTTACTTCTCTTTTGCCTGATGTAAAATGAGTAATTATTCTCTACAAACACTCTGCAATCTCCCACTTTTAGTATTTTGTTCTTCTACAGTTTTGTTAGAATCAACTCCTTCTGCTGTTAGGATTGCGTCCATACTATTATGGGTCTAGGTTGCTTTCTTATGGCTAGGTATGGAGCATACACACAATGTGCCCATTCGACGAACAGTTCCTGCTGTGGAACACCAGTCCAATTGCTTATTTGTGCTTTCATAAAATTAATGCAGTCTGTTCCCTCCAGCTTCTCAAGTATAACTGAAAATCTCAGGTTTTCCCTACATGCTCTGTCCTCTAATTCTATTATTTTTTGAAACATCTCTTCCTGAACAGTCTCATATTCAGCCAACCTTTTCTTCATTTCAACCTCTGATTTTTGCAGCTTTATCATCTCATCTGAATATCTGTTTGAAGCTTCTCCCATTTGTTCTAGCCTTTTGTTGTTTGTGTTGATATAATCTACCAGTGTTTTGTTCATTTTAACCAGGTCTGTATGCAGTTGTCTTATATCCTCCTGTAGGTTACTGGAAGTCATGTCTGAATGTTATATTACTTTTTGCTGAACAGCTGCAGAACTCTCCACTGGTAGAGTTTCTTCTTCACTTTTTCAGCTGATTTTTCCAGGTCTTCTGTGTTTCTTTATTCCTGGCATCCAGGCATTGTGTTCACCAGCCAGCTACTGAAATTTACCCATAAACGCAAGTCTACTGGACTTCTCTGCTGAGTTTCTGTTTTCATACTGGCAGAGCTAGAAACAAGCTGTCATTCAATGTGCAGCCATCTTGGAAGTCCTCTTGTAAAGTACTTCTGTCAGCGTAACAATGTGACTCCTTATGAACAGTCACAATCTGGATTGTAAAATAAAGCATCCTCTAAATTTTACGAGGTAAAAAAATCTATCACATGTCTCTTCAAACAAAAACACTCTGTACAGACTCCACCTCTCCTTCTATACTTAAACACTATCAGCAGGTCTTCATACTGCAGTCAGCAAAAATATGAAATTATTAATTCAGCAGATTTTAGAACATTTTTGCAATAAGTATCATGCATGTGCTTCTAGATAATATGCTTGTCTGAAGAATAACCTAATTTGTTCTCTGCAGTAGTGGCACCTAGAAGAAATTAATGCAATTATTTCTCATTTCATAATTAAAGGACTAGTCTTACTAGTCTTTTCTAACAGCTTGATATTTTTCTTTTCTGTTGGTGAAAGCATTCCAAAACTTGATGTATTTTCACTAGCAGGATTCAGCGACAGGCCCAGCAACTATCAGAAGGGCTGTGTCAAAAAACGCCTGTTAGGGTCACAGAAACCAGCAATTTAGAGAGATACTGGCCTCAATGAAAACTTTATCAGCTGATCTGCATGTCACTGAATTGCTTTGTGATTATCTTATGGACTAACGGTCCTTTTTCTGCTGCCCTGTAAATAATCATTGCTGGTGGCCAATGCATTACGTCAGCACAGGCACCCCACTCATTTATACATATACACACACGGGTCTACTTCTATTCGCTGACAGCCCATTTCACTGAAACCCATTTGGTTGACAGCTCATTTCATTGACAAACATTCTAGGTGGGGGGCTGTGCCCCCCACCCCCCCAATGTGGGGGGCTGTGCCCCCCACACACCCCCAACAACTCCACAGTCGCACAACAGTGGGGAGGGGGGCAAAACCCAGGTTTTTGCCTTGAATACTTTTGTCAATGAAATGAGCTTTTCAACCAAATGGGTTTCAGTGAAATGGGCTGTCAGCGAATAGAAGTAGACCCACACACACACACACACTGACATACACAAAGATGCACCACTTTTACTCATACTTTTCCTTGATTTAAAAACATTCCGTATGTTGCCTATTTTTTTTTCTCTCTCATAAAACAGAAATGACTACTTTTACTCAGTAATGCCAAACATCAGTTTCATTCTTCTTAACATTCAAAAAAAAAATCATCCAGATACAATACATGTAGCTCTATTAACCTTTAAAGTGGATTAGAGTAATAAACAGAAAAACTCCCTGGTGTCTTCTGGTGTGTGTCCCTGCCCGCTTTTTCAAGAGTCTTCAGCATGGCTCCCATATGTCACAAACCATTATAGTCTGTCAATAATGCCAGACATTTGTGAGTCATACTTCAGTGTATTTAATAACTGCAGTAGCGTTGTCGCCTCACAGTAAGACGTTGCCCTGTTCGATTCTCATCTAAAGCGTCTTCTGTGTGGAGACATGCGTGAATGGGCGTACCTTCGTTGAAGGTTGTGCGTCAGAGCTGGCAACTCAGTACGTAAAAATCTACTGCCAATAATTAGCAGACCGGAGTTCCGCTGTGGCGACCCCTAACCGGGAAAAGCTGAAAGAAGAAGACGACTTCAATGTATTTAATGCTTCTGACACTACAACCTGTGTTCTATTAACTTTTTAAGTACATCAGTGTAATGATCAAGATTGTCCCTGGGGTTTAGTGTCCCACCCATACATCCTTTGTGGTGCAGAACCTGTTATACTTTTAACATTTGAGGTGACTTACTGTTATGTTTAACATTTCCTGGTGTCTAATACTCCCCTCAGTATTTCAGGATTTGCATCTTAGTCCAGGGGAGATTAGATTTCATCCACACCCTACTCATATGCAGGCGCTCACATACACAAACGCACTTTCTCATCCACACTCACTCGTTCACCAATACAGACATATAGATGAACACAAATGCACAAACCTACCCTACCAGTCTCATAACTCCCTAACTAACCAATTGTATTCAACCATCCATCCATCCAGACACACACACACACACACACACACACACACACACACACACACACAGACACACAAAGTAATGGGTGAGCATGAGACTTTTGACCAAGTTAATTACTATGGCTGGTGGTAAGAAGTTATGCAGCTGACTGGTTCTATGGATCACTTGGCGGGGCTATGAGGATCACCTTGCATCTCAACCAAAGAGCTTTCTTTAGAAATTGTGGAATGAGGGGATGGGAGGATAAGTGTAAAGAAGTCCCAAGGGCCAATCGTGGATTAGAGCATCCCTCGGTGACTGCCCCTCCGGGGGAAGTAGGGTGAAATAGCTGCTGCACTTGTTGCTCGATGGGGAGGCAAAAAGATCGCAGCAAGGCTGGTCCTAGTGGCTGAAGATTTCTGACGCCACCTCAGGGTTGATAGACCACTTGTGAGGCATGAGGATGCATCTGCTCAGCTTGTCCACAATCACGTTGGAGCTCCCTGGGATATGCGCTGCTATCAGAAAGTGGTTGGAAGCTCTGTCTCACTGCCAATTTCTCATGGCTTCTCAACATAGGGGGTAGGACTTGGTTCCTCCCTGCTTTTTGATATACCAGATGACTGATATATTGTCTGAATGAACAGCAATTGTCCTGGAAGGGAGAGACAAATGGAAAGCCTGCAATGTTAACAGCGCAGCTCTCAGTTCCAGAACACTGATTTGCAGGTGGGCCTCTGAGGTGGACCATGTGCCTTGGACAGTCTTTTCCTGGAAATGGCCCCCCACCTGATCAGGGAAGCATCCGTGGTCACATTGGCTGTGGGCTGAGGTGATTGAAATGGGCGACTCCAAAGTTCTACGTCTGGCCTCATCCACCAAAGGAGGTCCTATTTGCAGGAGTTGGTTATTCAAATCTGGTAACTGAGGGGGTAATAGTCGGGGAACCACTGACAAAGAAGGAGCCACTGCAGGATCTGCACATGTAGCTTTGCTAGAGGCACTACTGGCATTGAAGCTGCCATAAAGCCGCACTACTGGCATTGAAGCTGCCATAAAGCCTAGGACCTGAAGAACTTCCCTTGCTGAAACTTTTGTTTAAGACAGTATCACTCGGAGCTGAAGCCTCAATCGATGGAGTCTGTGAATTGGGACTCAGTATTGAACACTGCTCCAATGAACTCTATTTGTTGTGTAGGAGTAAGGTTTGATTTCTCCCAATGTATTGTTATTCCCAACAATTTTGCCAGAGAGATAGAGTATAATGCAGTGCTGTTATCAGAAGATGCTCGGTGGGGGTGGTGAGGAGCCAGTCGTCCAAATATGGAAACACCCAGAATCCTTTTAGTGTCAAGTGAGCTGTGACCACTGCCATGCATTTCATGAACACTCTGAGGGCTGCAGAGAGACTGAACGGCAGGGGATGAAATTGATAAGGACTGGCCCCTAGCCGGAAGCAAAGCACATTCCTGGACCATTTGTCCATCTTGATGTGGTAATACGTATCCTGGAGATTTATTGAGCACATCCAATCACCTTCTCTTAAAAAGGGAAGAATGGACTGAACCGTGACCATCCAGAATTTGGTTTGGGTGGCAGACTTGTTTAAGCTGCTGAGATCCAAAATGGGTCTCCAGTCCCCTGTCTTTTTTGGCACCAAAAAGAATCTTGAGTAAAATCCAGATCTGCGCTGGTCTCGTGGGACTGGTTGGATGACTCTTTTTTTGAGACAGCTTTATAATCTCTGAAACTGCTTCTTCCCTTTGACTGGGTGGAACGTCGGGAAGTTTTCTTGGAAAATTTGGCTGACAAGAAAGGGGAATGGTGTAACCTCTGGTGATGATACTCTGCACCCAACGATCGCTGGTGATAGATTGCCAGGCAGCTTGGTGCAGAGAGAAATGACCCTCGACTGCTTCCAGAGGTAAGCAATCTCGTTGCTCCTCAGGAGCGCTGGTAAGGCTGTCCAGAGAAGGAATCCCTTGAGCCTTGGTTACGAGGATCCCCCTCTGCCTCTATTGGGGTGTCTTCCGGAATTGTTACCCCATCTGCCGCTGGGGGTATCATCACCACGTGCGGCACAGAAAAGTCCCTGAGATTTTTTTATGCCACATTTTTCCACTCCTCTGATTGCTGGAGAAGGTACGTTGAGTGTTGGAAAACAGTAGGCCTACAGCAGACAAGGTCTTTCCATCTTGCTCGCACCTGGGTAGCGTGTTCTTCACTTTGGAGCTAGAAAGGGACAAAGCATCGATGGGAGCATTCAGAAAGGAAGACTTGAAAGGATCCGCGAAGGCACAAATACATTTCTAGGCATGACGCCTCATAACAATGCCAGAACCTGCTGCCCCTTTGGTCGCATGTGACAGCAACCTCATGGACGAGTTGGATATTGATTCCAGGGTTGAGATCTGCGAGGCCACTTTGTCCCGGACCTCGTCAGACAACTCTCCTGCGAGCATCTCAGTAAGTTTGGAGATCAAGCCCCTCTGGTGCCTCATAAAATGTGCCAAATAATTCAGGGACCATATAGCAAAGGTCTCTGATGCAAAAACACGCTTCCAAAGTCTGTCCACCGCCCGGGACTCCCTGTTGGGGGGGGGGGGGGGTGAACAGTGGGACTTTCTTCAGCCAAGTCCTTTTTCGTGGCCACTGCCACCACCATACCATCAAGTGGTAACCCTTTGGACCAATGCAGGTTCTCCTTAGGAGGGGAAAGAATTTTGTCTGGTCTCCGAGGGATCGCCTCAGTGGAATCAGGGTTCTTCCAAGCGTGCTGCACGATGTGCTGGATGAGCTCGATGGCAGGCAGGGTCACCCAGGAGAAGACCGGACACGAAAAGCCTGCAGGAACACGGACTCCTCAGATGAAGGGTTGTAGGGCTTCCAGTCATCTTTCTGCTTTAACATTTCCAGGATGTCTCTGAAGTACACATCATCAGGAGGTGACTGCAGGGACCCTTCAACATCATCTTAGTCCATGTCTTCAGTTAAGGACTCCTCGGGTGAGGCCATGTGCTTCCTCTAGCACGTCTTCTTTTGAGGGAGATCCTCAGTGGGGGGAGTCTCTGAAGAGGACTCAGAAAAGCAGGTACCCTGAATGGGGTGACCTGCAGCTTCTCTGCCCTGTGTCCTAGGGGGGAGGTGGTCTGTGAAAGCTGTAGCTCAAGGGGCAAAAACTGAGGTTCTAACATCAAAGGAGTGCTGCCAGAAGCAAGCGCTCTCTCCATCGTGTGGAAGATAGGTCCGCCCGGAAACAAATACGACAAGCTCGGGACCAGGATCACACCTTGCTCTGATGAACATGCCCCCATGGGTGGAGCCTCAAGCAGGATCGGTGGGGACACGGCTATCGGTTCATAGGTTGGTACTAGGGTATCAGCCCTAGGGCCTATACAAGCCTAGCCATAACAATTCCCTGGCTATTTCTTCCCATAATATTTACTTCCCTGGACCCCTGTCTAGCAGGGCGACTGACATGATCCCCGGGGTGAATTTCCTATCTACCATCCAATCGTCAAGGTTCCTTTTGAAGAGGGCCAAAGAGGCACTCTGCTTGACATGTATGGGCAGTCTATCCTAGAGTCTGGGGAGTCTCTGGGTCAGGAACCTACCCTGCAGCATGTTTTGTTCATTGTGATGACAAGGTTTAGATCCCTGGAGCATGTGGCTCTGAGGGATTGGGATTTCTTTAAGTAGCATGTTCAACAGCTCTGGGTTTGACATGGCCTTGTATGTTAAGCAGAGATCGCCTCTGAGTACACAATATGTCACAGAGTATAGCTGGGGTTTTTTTAGATGGTCAGCATAGGGCATCTGCTTTAGGCCAGTGATTCTTTTAGTGAGGTATTTCTTCGGCCTTTCCAGTTGTTGCAGATGTCTTGAGAGGTACATACCAAATAGGGCGTTGTATTTTACAATGGGTCTAATGAGAGACGAGTACAGTGGGACAATGACCTCCTTTCTTCTGGATGAAAAGCCCTTAGTGATGAGGTGTGCCACACAGAAGGATTTCCTGACTGTTGTGGCGATGTGGTTATCAAAAGTGAGACCACTGTCCACCTGTGTCCCTAAGTCTCTTATCACACTTTCGGTGTTTAGTGCACTGCCACTTATGTGATAATTCACGGGTACATGTTTTTTCCCAAAGGGAATAACTATACATTTCTTGGCATTCAGCTTGAGCCCATGGCTCTGGCACCAAGCATCTGTTTCTGTAAGGCCATTTTGTAGAATATCCACATCATTTGGGGATTCAATAATGGCTCCCAGTTTGCAGTCATCTGCGAAATTTGCTAGCCAGAGTCCCTTAGTGTTGGCCTGTACTTCAGAGAAGTAGATGCCAAACAAGAGCAGTCCCAAGACTGAACCCTGAGGTACTCCACTTGTCACTTGTCTGGAGCTGGGTTTGGAGTCGGCTACTTTTACAGTGTGTGGATTTCGTCAGTAAGCCAGTTGGCAACCCATCGAGTGATGCAGGGATTAATGCCCAGCTTAGTTTATCTAGGATTCCAGAGTGGGGGATAGTGTCGAAGGCCTTGGCGAGGTCCGGATAGGCTGTGTGGACAGCCTTATCCTCATCCTCAGCTCTGGAGACTGATTCGAAGAAGTCAATCAGATTCAGGACACCAGAAAGGTCCTTCACAAACCCGAAATGGGTGGGGTCTAGTGTATGAAGGTCGCCAAAGTCTTTGTTTATAAGTTCCATGATAATACGTTCCATGGCCTTGCAGATCAGGCTCGTCAGACTGATGGGGCGGTAGTTCCTAGGATCCAAGGTGGATTCCCCCTTGCGGAGTGGGATAACTGTAGCTGTGTGCCACTGAGTGGGCACAAAGCCTGAGTTGAGGCTATGATTAAACATGACACTTAGGTGAGGTGCCTGTTCATTTTGTAGTTCATGTAGTACACAGCCCGGGATGTCGTCTGGTCCCATGGATGCTGTATTCTTAGCTTTGGAGAGTGCAGTTTTTACCCGTGTGGCCATTATTGGAATTTGGCAATCTTTTGGTACTGAGATGGGCCCTTTAGGGGATGAGAGAGAGGGGGGTGAATTTGGCACTGAATCGATCTGCCTGGATATTGGCAATATCCTTGGGATCAGTATATTTAATGCCATTCTGTTGTAGCTCAGAGTAGATCTGAGCATTGCCATTTAGATTCCTGACACAGCTATAGAATGCCTTGTGGTTGTCTTTGGAATCTTTGGCAATTTTATTTTCGTAACTAGCTTTGGAGGATTTTATGAGGGATCTCAGTTTCTGACTGGGGCTGGTAAGGGAGTTTTTTGCATCCTGGGATTTTTCTCTTTTTTTCAACAGTTTCTTCCTTTTGTTGTAAAGTTTGTTTATGGCAGGGGACCACCAGACTGGCTTCCTTTTTTTAGAGGAGAGCATCTCGGTTCTATTTGGGATGGCACGATTCATGCACGAGTGGATGTGCTCGTACAGTGCCTTAGTGTAGGATTCAGCAGTGGAACTTTCAGTTCCCGTCTGCATGGGTGTCATGAAGTTTGTCACTTCTGACTTGAGTAGCATGAAGTTGGCTTTGGTGAAGTTTTTTACAGAGGTTTCCTTACTGGGGGGTGGGGGAGGGATGTGGATGACAAGGGTGATTAGCTTATAGTCAGACATGACCAACGAGGGGGGTGACCATAGGTGTGGAGCATCGATTGCCCATGTTGTTAATGACCAGGTCTAGAATATTGGAGCCCCTGGTGGGACTATGTATTAGTTGATCCAGGGCATTGGAATTTATGAATTCCAAGTACTGCTGGGCAAAGGTGTTGGTACACGAGTAGTTTTACCATTTAATGGCAGGGTAGTTGAAATCACCCAGTATTAGGGTGTTTGGCTGTATCTTAATATTTTCCAGTATGTTTAGAAAGGTGTAGTGAGAATCTTGCTGATGTGAGAAATATGCTGATGAGATGAAAAATGTGTCCTTATCTAGTGACTGTCTCATTGGGTTGAATATATGACTGAAAACTCATGCCTCATTGTGTATCTTTCAACCAGTATGCTAAAGCATTTCTGTTTTTAGGGGATGCTTACACATACAGCCATAATATTTTGAAAAAAAAGCAAGTCAGTAAGTCCCAGCTCTGTGGCAGAGAAATGAGAGAATCTAGAAGCTGGAAGAGTAAGGGAAGGTGGGAGAGACACACACATGACATATCAGTGAGCTCACCTGAGGGGAGTTGTGGTGAGTCCCCCCCCCCAAGAAAAAGCCTTGGGGAAGGGACCTGGGTGTGTCCACTTAAGCTGCTGTGGTAGCCCCTGAAGAGAAATGTCAGGGAGAGCAGGCACACCTGTGTATTAGAAGAATAGGTTATTATTCTGCAGTGACACACAACCCACATCACCATCATGGAAGGGATTAGGCAGCATACTATTAACTGCTCTAATGACTGCCAGGATGATGTTTCTGGTACTGGCTCTTACCTCACGGGAAATTAATGGGCTGGGAAAAGCTCTTGCCCATTGAGACACAAATGGGATAACTGATCTCATGGAACTGATGGCTGGCAGGCAACAGGGTGCCAAAAAGCAGCGCAACTGAAAAAAAAATGAAATGAAAACGCAAGTCGGTAATAGTCTTTCTGCTCAGATCAGTGTGTTTAAGGTAAGGTCTTTCTGGGTTGGTCTTCATCCATCTCTCGGACTTCCTGCTTTTTAGAAGGCAAAGAAATTTCAACTTGATATAAACCACAAAAACACATGTAACTTGACTTTCTAGAACATATTTTGAAATATGGGGTCACATGGCACCTATGCTTTACCCTTCCAAATCCCCCAGGCACTATCACTGCTTTTTCACTGAACCCACCTCTGCCTATCCAGTCCCAAAACTTCAATCCAGATGCCTGCTCCATTGTAAATAATAAAATGAAGACTGCAGTGAATTTTTCTGTGAAGAATCCATTCTACTCTCTTTATATCATCTGCCTCTTCTAATAAAATTGCATTCTGGATGTATTTTGAGAGTTCCTCCCTTGATTCATCTATCCAATTTCTTGAGTAAGGTCTCCTAGAGTATCTGACTAATCCTGGCAGTCTTTTTCCTTGCCTACCTCACAGGTCTTGTTCTCCTCCTTCTTGCAATGAATCACTTCTGTGTATATCCTCCAATCTTCCCTTGTACCCCTCTTGCTTACCTTCTCCTTTAGTCAGGCTAGCCACTTCATCTTCCCACACTTTCTGCTTCTCCTTGTACCATTCTATTTCCTTCTTCACTGTATGCGTTACATTACCAGCTCTACAGCGCTTCTCACTAGGCTTTTTAACAGATTAAATATGTCCTGGCAACTGTCCCAACCTTTGTTCTAGAAGGCTTTCTTATCACTGCTGCAGAGAAGATGAACTCTGTGGTGTGGCCACTGCTTCCTTTCAGCTATCTCATATTCACACCATATCTCTTCTGTACTCATGAAAATTAGGTAAATAGCTTTCCATTTCTTTACAAAGGACTTTATCTTCTGCTCAAACTTTTCTTTCTAGACAATTTCTGTCCTTGCTGACCATCAAGCTTCCCCAAAGAGGACCTAAAGACATTCATTCCTTCATAGTGGTGGTGGTGTTAGGGGGTTAAATCTAGGCAGGCAAGAGATGTTTAGAATGGCTTTCAGTTAAGCAGCCGTGAGGACTGGGTGTGCTCTCACTAACATCTTGACAATGTGTTTATTTTGGTATGGCTAAACTCTCCCCTGGGTGGAGGGTAACAAGGTGGGATGTGAGACCTGCACCACAGTGGGGGCCACTACACTCCTGTGAACTCCTCATCAAAGGTGACTGCCATACCATGGTATGATGCACCACACACCTGTCCCCAGATGGCATGTATCATTCCCTTCTTCCCATGGCTTCTGTTTCTATTCAGCCAGTGTCCCCTGCTCCCCAAGGGTGGGGTCATCCATCTTCCCTGCCTGCTCAACTATGCACTTGAGCCAATAATTAAACTAAAGTCACTTGGGTCATTACATTGCCAGAGCTGGCACTTGTATTCAAATTTCTTTTCCACTGCAGTTACTACCACTTCTCTCATTACCTTACACAGGAAGTATCTCTCAATACACAGCTAAAAGACGGAGGTCTCACATTAATTCCGCTTTTATCCATTCTGCCTATCCCATAAGCCTGCACATAATCTGTGCCGTGTATACCATTAAGTTTAATCTGTTTATCTTTCCAACTCTAGGGCCAACACATCAGTTAACACCCCCCCCCCGTCTTCTGTCATTTTTTTGTGTGTTTTATATACCTCTGTCCCCCTGCTACCTGAAAGCTATTAGCCCTCCATGTTCAGTCAACTTGTTTGTTCCATGTAGGGCTACAGACAGTTGCAAAGATCTTCATTCATACAGCCATCAGGGCTTTTCTTTTAGGCACTAACCCTGCACCTTGGTGACTGATGTAGCCTCCTGCATCACAGTGACAGTCATATTACACATATGTGCTTCCACTCATAGGTTGGTACTAGGCTATCAGCCCTACGGCCTATACAAGCCTAGCCATAACAATTCCCTGGCTATTTCTTCCCACAATATTTACTTCCCTTACTTTACTCACTTGCTAATGAGGGCTGCAGTCACTACCTTGGTAAGCCAATCCCATGTTCCCAGTTACGGCTGTTGGACCTGAAAGTCTAAAGCTGTATGTAATGAAACAGTACAGCTGAACCTTCACCTCAAAATAGGTGAGCTGGCAATTGCTGTTCATTCCTACCTTCTCCTGCTCATGTTTTCCACCTTTTGAGCCAGTAATCAAACTCTGGTCAACTGAGTGGTATTCAGGGCCTCATCCTTCTACACCATACAGCTGGCATTCTTACCTCATTTTTAATATATACAGATATGCCCTTTCACCTTTCTGAATATAATATATCCAAGCAGGTTTGCATCTCATTTCTACTCCCTTGAGCCTCATGCTTTTGGCATGTCCCATACACCACTGCCTACATCCATGACCATTCCATACAATGGAATCATCTAGTTTCTCAGGTTTTGTAGTGCACAATACTGCCATTCAGTTTTCTAGCATGTGTTTTATTTTATTTATTTTGAGCAAGTAAGTGGACTGCATCATTGGTGTCTGTTTTCAAATGCAACCAGGTTCTAGCAAAAGAAATAAAATAGAGTGAATACTCAAGTGCAAGTCTACTAAAAGGATCATTATGAATCAATATACTAAATAAAATACTAATAATGAAACAAGCAAGCAATACTGTCCTCCAGACTAAGGAGTCAGAAGGAAATGACGGATCATCTGGAGGTGTTGTGAGCCCCAACACCACAGTCCTGGAAGGTCCATTACTTTCTAGTAATGCCCATCTTAGATAACATTACTGCACTTAGAAAATGGGGTGCCTGTTACATCAGTTTACTGATATATGCATCGTTTTATGTTTGATGCAAAATAAGAATTATTTTACTTCAAATATGTACATTATATAAATATGCAATGCTTGCATATGTACACACACACACAGGCTGAGACATTCTCTCACACTTTGATGCACACGCCTAGCGATCACAGCCACTTTTATTGACTGAGTATATTTTAAATGTTTTATTCTGATCAAATGAGCACAGGAACTCACAAATTTATTGAGCAGTAACATATTTTAAGTCATTCCTGTCACACACAGTGCAAAGTATTATAACTCCCCCCCCCCCCCGACACACACAGATGTATTCACTTTGCCTGTGTGTGACTGATATCAAATGTATGACTTTATACATGAATAACAACCACCAAAATTTTATTTCAGCTTATTGCTATCAGGCTTAGCCTAAGTAATTAGCAGATATAAATGAACACACACACTGCCCAGCAGTCATGGCGACTTTTACTGACCAAGTACACTTCAGATGCTTTATTCTGACCAAATGAAAGAAAAAATTCATAAATAGCATCAACAACATATTAACAAATTCTGGGTCATTGCCATCGGATACATACAGTCCAAAGTACAACCCCCCCGCCCCACCAGTTCACAGCTGCATTCACTTTAACTGTTCACAGCTTATGTGTAGGACTATGATCAAAAGAATATTTTTATTTTTTTACATAAATAGCCACCATAATTGTATTTTAGCTTCTTGTCAGACTCAGCCTAAACTATTATCAGACACTTGCAACTGGGCACATGAACATATACACATCCTTGTAACTATTGGTGGAGTGATTTGCTGGGTCTACATT
The DNA here is from genome assembly GCF_019279795.1 of Protopterus annectens. Classification (NCBI taxonomy): domain Eukaryota; kingdom Metazoa; phylum Chordata; order Ceratodontiformes; family Protopteridae; genus Protopterus; species Protopterus annectens. The sequence goes on along the minus strand of NC_056737.1, from coordinate 1,819,337,571 downwards.
ATATAAATGAAGCATAAAAACTTTGATCGACCCCTATTTCTCGAAGCTGCACAACATCGAACGGTCAAATCATCTGGAAAGAAATCGGTTGGCCATTCTTTTAAATTTGCCCTTTTCCAGACTCTAGTGCAATCTCAGAGTTAGTATATTTAGTTATGGGGTGTGGGAGGCACAGCCCCGCATATTGGGGGTTGTGGGGGGGCGAAGCCCCCCACTTTAATAGTGACTGTTGTAATGCAGTGTGTGTGTATGGGCTACCGATTTATTTTCCTTTTGAAGGAAATCAGTGATTTGAGGGTTCGATGTTGAGCAGTTTTGAGAAATAGGGGTCGATCAAAGTTGAGTCAACATTTTAATGCTTCGTTTATATAATATAGATCCGATTTGCTTTATTTTTTTTTTCTGTTCACTGATGGTGGCTCTAAAACCTGTGGTTAGTAATGGGGAAAAAATGGCAGGTCCTTAGTTCTGTTATTTTTTATTTTATTTTGTTCTATTTTTTCCCACACTCACTAACTTTGGTTTTGTAAGAGGCACAGTTAGTGTGTGTGTGTGTGTCTGTGTGTGTGTGTGTGTGGGGGGGGGTGGAATAGGCACTCTTCTTTTTGCTAGGCTCTCCCTGTAAATTAATGACCCACTGTTCTTTCTGGAGGTTCTATACACACACGGCATCATTTATATAACTGCCATATACTAATATCCCTGTCCACTCTGTAGTCTCATTTCAGTTACGTAATTTCTACTCCTCCTTTGGAACAGTGATATATACTTGCCCTAACATTCACTTCCTCCAGCACACTATATGAATCTTAGTCCTCTCCTGTGCCCTTACTTTGCAGTCATATGCTTTGACCTCTATTCATCACTCCTCCACATTTTTCTGCTATCTATATTTTTTTGCACCTGTATATTCCAACCATTTCTCTCTCTTTTATATCTAACAATGGGATCCTCCCAATGTCTTTATTCAACATCAGCCTGTTACAAACCACATTCTGGAAGTCAGCAAAACTCTTTCAATCATAGAGTAATTCCATTATCTCCCACATCCTAAGCATTCCCCCTCCAGCAAATTATACTCCCTCCCTCTCATACTGGTCTCCAGATTCAGTGACCCTGTGAAAATCATGCTACTTTGGTCAAATAAATTTTTTAAGTAATTTATATTCCTTCCATTTTCTTATACGTGATCCTTTCCTCTCATATACAGCACTCTGTTTAAAAAAAAAAAAGAAAATGGCAGAGAAAAGAATGCAATGTGCTACACTGGGAACCTACTGGAAATTCCAGTAACAGTGCAACTGATACCTGTAGCAACAGTATTGTGGGTGTCTTTTCGGCTTTTCCCGGTTAGGGGTCGCCACAGTGGAACTCTGGTCCACTAATGATTGGCAGTTGATTTTTACGTGCCGAGTTGCAAGCCCTGACGCACAACCTTCAACGAAGGTACACCCATTCATGCATGTCTCCACGCAGAAGACGCTCTAGCTGAGAATCGAACCGGACAGCGTCTTACAGTGAGGGGACAATGCTACCGCAGCACCACCACTGCAGCTACCTTATAAATGTCACTAATCTC